>NW_026585686.1:12028089-12090312 GCF_907164565.1 Psammomys obesus
AGATAGATAGATAGATAGATAGATAGATAGATAGATAGATAGATAGAGATTTTAAAAACAGGGAGTATATTGCTGTCTAGAATTAGAAATACCTTCCACTTCCTATACTGAGTTTTTTGTCAGTTTGCAGGATAAGATTTTTTGTTGTTGTTGTTTTTTGTTTTTTTCATTAATCTAACTTTTGCTTGGGACTTTTTAAAAAGAAATTTTCCTGGGTAAAACAGTGCAAACCATGTGCTTTGCTTAACTAGTATGTATAAACTGGAATGTTATGAATTTTTTTTGTCAAAGCTGAATTATGCTTTTCTGAGCATATAGCTGTTCCAAATGTTTTCAGATTTTCAAACATTTTAAATGTTTGTAATAAAACACAAATCTCAGATGTTTTTACTTGATTTTTTGTTTGTGTGTAAGATTGGGATTGCTTTCAACATAATAGGATATTAGAGCTGTGTGGAGTGAATATCTATCCATATGAGTTTACTTCAGTCCAGGCTTTATAGGAAATTAACATTCCTTTTAATTTCTATCTGACAGCATTCCCCAAATGCTTTAAAAATCAGTTTCTGCTGCTGTCATGAGAGTGTATGTCAAAAACAATCCCACTTTACTTCCCATGACTGGGCTAGCGTCCCATTACTTCAAATATCACGTGTTGTTTGTGAAAAGAGAGTTATCTAGGTTTTTGGTTATTGGTTAATTTTATTCATTGATTTTACTTGAAATGTGTAAGTTGTGAATAGAAATCTAGGTAAGTTTCCAAAATAAAGGCAGGGAAGGAAAAATTCTAGAGCAGCTGATAAACTACACATTTTTAGCTACTGTGATTAAACTGGCAAAAAAAATGTTCCTACAGAATATTAAAGACTAGTGAGAACATAGGTATAAGAAATGAGACCTGTATCAAAGCGAGGAGATTGCAGCCTTTATCTGTTGTGTACCCAGTAACTGAAAGACGTTTTGGGCCAATCAGTGACTGAGTTTCTGTTCTATCAAGTGGAAATGGCATTGTAGATTGAAGGACAAATTATGGGAAAGACCTATAGCCGGAGATACAAATAAGTGGGGACAAGTTTCCTGGAGACAGCTCAGCATGGTAAGATATTTGAGATGGACAACATGGGAAGTGGGCCAGTGGCCCTTATGACAGAGCAAACTTATACCAGAGAAGAATTTGGTCTTAAACTCCACCCCTCAGCACTTACTCTCTATTGATCAGACCATGCTACCACCTAGTATACTTATTTTATTTATATCATTATTTTATTTATTTAACTTGACATCCCTTTGAAAAAAGTAAAAATTAGCAAAGCCAAGAAATTTATTAGATGGCGCAACTTATAAGCTGGAGACAAGTGACTCCAATCCTGTACAGATTATAGCATGAAAATCTTCACTTATGGCCCTACATTGAAAGATCTCACTCCCAATAGTTGCAGGATCAGATTTTCATTTTAAGAACAAGGATCCCACCTTGAGGGAAGAAAGCTCACCTCAAAAGATGCCTAACTGGAGAAGAGAAGATCAGGGGAGAAGATTATAGTCGTCTAATGTAGAGAGTCTAAAAGAAAAGTTTGGGTTCAAGCAAAGAGTTCAGGCAAGAGTTATTTACAAAACTCAATCTTAGTGCCTTAACAGGTTGAGGTTCGAATAACAGAAGCTGGGAATTCCTTTCCACTTCTTTTTAAAGACTCTTCTACCTGCATCCCATTTGGTAACTAAATATATGTATTGCTCAAGGTCATGGCCAAAAGTACTCTGCCTTTTTCCTTTGGTCTTCAACTGTTTGCTCCTTGGTAAAGAATCTCCCTTCACACCAATCTTACTAGCCATGATAATGAAATTGACCTGCCCTCTTTAAAAAACTTCCCCTAACTTTCCTTGCACATCCCAGGACTTCTCCTGCAGTCCTAGAATCTCAGAGATGATCTTAAAGGATGTTTTAATTTTACATTGTTATTCACTTCAAATATATGGGGCAAGCATTGTGTCATTTGAATCTCTCCAAAGAACTCTTACGGATTCTTCTACAGAACTGATGCTAAATTAAAGTTTGTTGTATTTAATCAAATAAACTAAGTTGCCTTTGTGGAATAGAATGGAATCCTCTACCTCAGCAAATATATTCTTTGCTCATGAATCACTTCATCAAAAGGGGTTTGTTAAATGACATCTAAAATGCCTTTATGACTCATGATCTCTCTTTCTCTGGAGATCATTCCTGTGAGAGGGGTGCTTCCAATAGAAACCTCTATTTTATGAACAGAGTGTATAAAAAAAACTGAGTGTATAACACACAAATTCCAGTTTACAGAGAAATAAATGGCTAAGAATGCCAGAAAAGCATTAACTCTAGTATGGGGCTTTTCTAAACACCAGTCTACATCCATGGTGTCAGCTTAGAAATGATATTACTGTGTTGTTTTTTTCTCTGGTTTTAAGTTTCACATTTCTCCTCCATGAACATATGTATTTCTGGATTGCTCTTATTAGTCTAATTTATGATAAAAAAAAATCTAGACTAGCAGATAATAGATCTGAGGAAAGTGTTTATTGAAAAAAGATATATCAAGAGCAAATTTTGACACCTTTTGTGTCATTATCCTGAGAGAACCCCTTCCTCCATACAATTGGACAAAATAATCCCAAATATCTTTCACATAATGCACTCAAAAATTGATGACAGTAATTTGGTTTTTAATCAAAAAACTAAATTTCACTATGTTGAATAGCTCTGATTATCATCCTGAGGGTGATTCCACAGACTGAATGCACCAGGGAAACTCAATTGCCTCCACTCCAGTAAGTCAACCCTTCCTTAAATGTTCCTGAGTTTCTGAATCCAACAATTTTAAGGCTATTGCTACACATTCTAGTCAGTACCTATTTTGTGATGTGAAGACCCTGATTCCCTATCTCTTCTAATCTTGCTTCTTTCAAAAGCATTAAATTAACTTTTATGAAGGAAAAGAAAGAACCTGGCTGAAGGCAGGGGAGGTTAATTGATGCTGTTGTTTCTGTGACATGGCACTATTCTACCAAGTGTGGTAATTTCATCAGATGGAATTCAAAACTTTAGGGAGAAAGAATTATGGCCTTTCAAGCACTCAGAATACCTTTTGAGGTGTATGTGAAAAAGATAATTGAAGAGTTTGGATTGTCCTTTGAAAGGATGTCGGAAGAGAGTTTGAATCCAATCAAAGATTGTTTTAAATAATCGGAGGTGAAGTCTCAATAGAGCTATGCAGAACACATTTTAAGAGGAGAAAAGGTGTTGCAATGGAAAATTCTGCTTTTCTTAGAAATTCGCTTTCTTCTTCAAAAATGTAGATTGTCTCCTGAAGTCTAAACAGTATTAGTGGTTAGATTGTTAGATAGGGCAAGCACAGGGACATATAATAAAACCTGTTATTTAGTAGGTGACCATCACATCGCTGAAATTACATTTACTAATATAGAAATGTTATCTGATTTATTCCTAATAACATCCCACAGAGACCTTACGAACCAGGAAATAAGAGCTTAAAGAAATCTGATACATATTTCATGGTCATGATATTAAAAATGACAGCACTAAGATTACAACTAAAGTTCCATTGACAAATAGAAGCTTTGGCCTCCATAGCCCAATCCAAACAGTTTATGCCTGGAATAAATTTTACTTTGGTTTTACAGGCAATGATGAATAAACCTTTCACCACTAAAAGGATGATGGCATAGCCCATTATAATATTTCACTTACTTTTATTTGTACAAATAACTTCTTTTATTCTAATAACGAATCAAATGGAGAAATGTGATTTAAAAGTGGGTGCATTTGAGATGTTTTATAGCTGCTCAAAATGATGTTCTCATGTTCCTTAGCTACAAGGATTAACCTTGCATTGAGGGTCTTTGTCACATTTGGTACACTAGACTGTTTGCTGCTGTATTACACTACACAAAATATGACTTAAAGTGCATCGGTAAGTTTTGTGCATTACTTAATGCCATTCTGTCTCTAGGTCACTGTGTCAGACTTTATCAAAGAGTTACAAAGGTGGCCAAAATTCTGCTACCATGTCTGTAGAGCAGACTATTTATTGATTTGTTTATCACATCAAATGGTTGAAGCAATTTGGTGAAAGATGGGACTCTTCTGAAGCATAGTGAATATGAAGAGAGAAGTCTACATGGTCCTCCGAAAAATAAGACCTATTTAAAAGGATGAAAGTGGGTGTAGATAAGAATAATTTTCTTGGAGAAGTTAGAATTACTAGAGTGCTGAGGCAAAACACCTTTCTAGTATGGTAAGAATAACATAATAGCCTTAAAAGAATGGCTTAGGACTGAGACAGCAGTTATGAAGAATGAGAGGTATAACCTTCAAAGATAGGAGTTCTAAAAATAAACACAGGGAGGCCTTCATTTTAATCCTGTTTTTTGTTTGTTTGTTTTTTTCTATGTTTGTTTTTTTTTAAGATAGATTCTTACTCTGGACTAAACTCATGGTGTAAATCAGGCTGACCTCAAACAAAAAGCAAACTTTTTACCTTTGTCTCCTCCGTGTTGTGATTATTGTCCTGAAACTCCACACTTAGGAATAATGTTGATTAGAAAAAGGAAAATGAGGCACACAGACAGTTCTGCATAGACAGCAATGACCCTGGCTATTTTCGATGCTAGTAGTTTCTCATGATGATTCTGCTATCATAAATAGCTGTAGAAAACATAGAGGTCTTTGTGCTCATATACAAGCACTAGAGGAACCTGGAAAGTTAAATACACGGGGTTGTTCCTTCAATGGAAAGAACACATAATCTGTTATCCTTCCAGAAGGCTGGGAACAGAGAGGCTGAACTTTGTACTATCTGTGTGGCTAAAGACCACAATGGACATTCTCTAGAACACTTTTCATAAGTTTTGTTTTTTAAGTCAATCTATACAACCCATCTTTATTGAAGAGGTCACATGTACTTTTACAGTGAATCTCAGTGTAGTCACATTTGTTCATTATTTAACTTACTTTGTTCCTCACAGATATTTGTGAATGCTTTAATGTGCACATGGGATTGAAGTAATTATCACCAGAAAGTTTTCACTAAACTGTAAAGTACCTGAATATGCCTAAAATAAACTATTCTGTGTCAAATTCCCAAAGTTTTAGCCAACAGTAGGTATCTAGTCATGTTGAACCAAACATCTTTCTTGTCTCCATGGATCTTTACTATGTGGGCAACAATAGTGACAGAGACCCCACGAATTGCACATATAGAAAAAAAAAAAAAACAGATGTGTCTGTATCTGGAGTGTAGTTCATCAGCTCTCAACCCTAGCTTCTATACCTGTCAGATGAGGGTTGCCTTAGAACTGAGTGTGGATGGCCCTACTACTGAGTGTCACTGGCATACTATAAATTTGATATTTTGTTTTCACACTAACACAATACATTTCTACAGAGTGATATTCTTCCTTGTGCTGGTGTGAGGTTTTGGTTAATTTATAATCGGGAGAGGAATGTAGACCCTGTTGCATACAGGTACTCTCACCTCTTGCCTCTGAGGTAAGGAGACTTATGTACTTAAGCCCTTTTCTCTCAGACATTAATTGGCAAACACCACTTCAGCAACATGCAGCAATTTAGCTCTCAGTTTTGCAATGTCGGGGAAGGTTAGCCAGTCTAGATACAATGATTTCAGTGTTTACAAATGTAGTGTCACAAGTGGCATTGTGACATATTCTAAGGTATTATAAGAAAAAGAATATTGATGTTGCATGAATTATACTAATGGCCATAGCCACAAACATTGCTTCTATAAAACCTCATACAATTATTAAGAAAATGACATAGCATTTTAGTTTGGGGTTTATTTCTAATTGAGGTGGTAATATTAGCAAGTTCTGTCACAGACATAAGGCTTTGTGCTCACCTGCCTTGATTGCCGTGAAGCCGACAGACATGGTCACCCTGTATCCTCAGGGAATGTATTGATCATCCTAATGTATTACTAGAAATAAAAAAAAAAAACAATACAAAATATTTTAGGGTCTGGGATTCAACATTTACTCCTTTTCATGCCTATTTTGATGAAAATTCACTTTATAGTTCATTTGTTTTTCAGGTTAATGGAGCAATTACTTTTATATTCATAAATACACACACACACACACAGACACACACACACCAAGGTTAGAAAATGTGTTAGAAAATAAATAGATGCACTTGTCCTACTTTCCATTAGCTAAAGGCAAGCACACACCCACTTTATCTAAGCCTTGATTTAGGTCACTGAACATGGCCCCATCAGTTCATCACAAGAGCATCTTCTACCAGCATGGCTGATTGTAGAGGTCTGCTGTTTGTGTTTCTGCCGCATGCATTCACAAGCTACCTCACTGGAGGATTCACACTGTGGTCACATAGCTTTAATACATAGTAATAAAACACTGTCATTATCCATGCACAGAAGATATGTGTATATGCAATACACGCCTAAAATATAGTGTTAAATAATCAGAGTAGCAGATGTTTTATGGTGTCTTTCTGAAGTACTAACTTTCAGCTTTCTGCTTAAAAGGTTCCCTATAGCACTCATGCACAACAACCTCCTTTCCCCAGTCAACAAATTAAGGAACTTTCAAATCACAATCTGGCTATTCTAGATTTTGGTCTTTTTACAAAATGGTTGTAGGAAATCAAACTACAGGGTATGGATGGCAGTGACACAGAACTCCTTTCAATATATGGCTAGGTGTAGCTCATCTTTGGCACACATTTCCATTGATTGCTGAGTTCAAATTTACCTTTTCATATAATTTCTTTCTGTGATTTATGGCTGAGCTGTGTACTGAATTCTAAGTACCTGTTATTGCAATACGATATGGGCTGAATGCACACGACAGTCTATTGATTTGTTCCAGCAACTCTGGTCAAGAAGCTCACTTCATTCATCTGAACCTCTGGCAGTGTCTTTAAAGAAATCCAGTACTTATTGAATTTGAGTAAGGCTGCTTAGTGAACCCTCCTATAATTTCCTCTGTGGTGTATTATCTTACAAATATGTTTGATGAACAGATTTTTAATACAAAGTGGGTTTCATATTTTTCTCTTAAGGGTAGCAAACTCTGATAGGCAGGTCAACAGGGTACATTCACATACTGTGAAGTAAAATATTTGTAACCAATGTAAGAAGAAAGTTTTTTTCTTATGATTTAACTACATTGTGTATGCTGGAATAATATTAAAAACTTACAAAAATGTACCTCAAGTACAGATTTTGATATGGAATAACGTCTTTGTGATCTACCATACAATACATTTGAAATCAATTACTCCCCTATGACTCCATTAGGCTTTGGAAGCAATCAATCCTGAGCATTCTAGTATTTCTGGAATGCCTTTTTTTTTTTTTTTTAATGTTTCTTGTCACTGCTAGTATGATGTGTTCCTTTACCTGTATGGTTGTAAATTGAAAAGTGTGGATTCATCTCAGGCAGCTTTTGGTTATTTTGTTTTCCTGTTAAAGTTTTGTGTGATAGGAGCAGCAGATTCTCTTTTGAGAGCTTTCACAATTGTTTCTATGTGTTACTATTCTTAAATTATTTTAATATGATAATTCTTGGGGCTTTAAATATATATAATATTACTATAAATTTTAAGTTTAGGAAATTCCCACAATGGCTTCACAGTTCTACTAGTGACTCAACCAAGCAGTTTCAGATTTGGAAAGCTTGCCATAAAGTGAAACTCAAAAACACATTTTTAAAGACAGCCTCAACACAGGGTCTTTTCTGAGACTGACATTCAACCAAGGACCATGTATGGATATAACCTAGAACCTCTGCTCAGATGTAGCCTGTGGTAGCTCAGTAACCAATTGGTTTCCCATAGTGAGGGGAACAAGGACTATTTCTAACAGGAACTCAATGACTGGCTCTTTGGCCTCCCCACCCCCCAAGGGAGGAGCAGTCCTGTTAGGCCACAGAGGAGAGCTTTGCAGCCAGTCCTGAAGATACCTGATAAAACAGGATCAGATGAATGGGGAGGAGGTCCCCCCTATCAGTGGACTTGGCAAGGGGCACGGTGGAGATGAGGGAGGGAGGGAGGGACTGGGAGAGAATGAGGGATCGGGACACGACTGGGATACAGAGTTAATAAAATGTAACTGATAAGAAAAAAATAAAATTTAAAAAAAGTTAATAAGGTGTAATTAATAAAAAAAAAAGAAATACTTGCTAGAGCAATAGGATTCCTTTAACTTAAAAAAAAAAAAATAAAGCCTGCTACAAACATGGTTGAAAAAAAATAAAAATAAAAACAGCTTCAAACCAGTACTGGGGATTATGGCTCAACAAAAGAGTTTTTGCCTAACATGTATAAGCTCTTAGGTTCAATGCCCAAAAACATAAATTCAATATAATGAATCCATTGATAAATATGACTATAATTGTTCTAGAACATCACTTGAAATCATCCCTAAAGGTAGACTTGATAACACATAAAGCAGTGTCACAGTGTCCTTACTCTGATTATAAAACTGATGAGCTCTATTCATGAATACATGTCATATATAATTTTGTATTAAAGTCAGACAAAAAAGGGCTGGTAAGATAGGTCACTGGGTAAAAGACCTATTATGCAAGCTTAAATATGAGTTTGAATTGCCAGGACTCAAATAAAGTCAAGGACAGTGGCATCGGTTTGTGATCTCCACTCCTCCAAGGCAAGATAGAATCGAATACAAGAGAATCCCCAAAGCATATAGTACCCCAGCTCTGGTGCACTCAGCAGCACCCAGTGAAGAGTTAATCTCACCAAAAGTAAGGCAGAAGGTGAAGAACAGTATCTAGTGTTCTTGTATAACATTCACAGCAGGCTGTGGCACACAAATGCCCACCTTCATTTACACACCAATGTGTACATACCTGTGTCTCTCTCTCATGCGTGACATAAACATATGAATAATTCCAGAAAACACAACAAGAGTAACTTACAACTGTCTTTGTCAATCGAGAATATTGTAGAGCAGAATGACACTATTCAGAACAAACACACTTCTAACTTGGCCTCTGTTTTGGTCAAGTAAATCTATTTTCTTGATAAGTATAGATTTGCAAACTTTTATCACATTTTAAAGCATATTGAATAATATCAAGAAAGTGAGACAAAATACCAAACTGAGAAATTTCTTAAAAGAAAAATATTAGGAATCAGGTGACAAGAGGAATAATGGTTAAAATACTGAGGATTTATCTCCTGCTGGGCAGAGTAAAGGATGTCTTATGCTCATTATCTGCTTTAAGCTTCTTTGTAAGGAACCCTTGTTAAAAATAAAGAAAAAAAATCTGGAATTTACAGCTAGCAGATAGTCATGCTGATTTAGAAAGCCCATGTTTTATATAAGATCCCAAATTTCTGTTCTTTCCTAGGACAGCTCCCCTGGTAGCATGGTAATGTTGCATTACATCAGTTATTAAGAAAATTGAAAGCTAGTAGACATTATCTTTTTATTCTGTTTTTCTTAATTGAAACGAATACATAAATTGAAACTATGTCTAGCAGCTTCGTATCATATCATGGTTCCATGACTGAACAAGGAGCACCAGTGTGGCTGTCAGTGAGAATGTGAACACGAGTCACCTGGAGGAACACCGAGGAGCCTGAAGCAGCTCACCTTGCTTGTGGCTGGCTGGCTAGCTGGCTTTGCTGTTTATGAGTACAAAGTATTTCTCTTGTTTTAAAGTTTTACTGGTTTATTTGAGTATATTCTCCACTTGATGCAAAATTTTAAAGTGGCATCCAATATTTACTCATAGTCATTTCTTTTCTTCTGCTAAGATGCCTATAAGTAAACATCAAAATAAAAATGTGAGAGCATTAGCAATGGCTCAGACAACACTTAGTCCCCAGTAATGAATTAGTCCATACTCAGTTTCCTTTCCAGTGGCTCAATGGGCTCTCAATCCCATGTTCAGTGGTACAGTCAGCACTTAGTCCTCTTGCTGCTCATAAGTTCTCTGCATTAAGCATAGTGTCCTATGATTTCTTCTCATAGATATTTAGGAATACTGTATTTTTAAATGACCAGTCATTTGGTAGGTTTGTTATCTGCTTCTTCAAATGTCAAGAAGAATTAAAATCAACAAATACTTAAAAAAACTTCTGTAAGTTTTTTTGTTACATGAAACCCTAGGTTTTCAAGTCAGATATGGCAGTGAAGGTGGGACATACATAGACATGGTTTATGTCTGACTTTTTTTTTTCAAAAAGACTGCCTTCCAACAACCTCTCTCAGCACCTCTGACAGCTCTCAATACATTTTCCACAAGTGTGCAGTCTCTCATTCCTGCTTCCTGCTCTCACCACTTGCTTTTTCCTCTCTCCTTGCAAAAAGGGTTTTGAAAGATAAAGACTTTTATCAAATTCATCCCCTTGTGACTAACAAGTGTGGAGGTCTAAAGAAAGGGCGACTGGCCACCACTGGAGAGAAAAATGGACACTTTAATAGAATTACTGATTTATGAAATACAAAGAAGAGTGAATGGCATTGGGGTGTGTGTTTCAGTGCATTTTAGGGCTCATATTTTAACCAGTGTGTGGCTCTGTCCTCCCATCTATTCTATTCATTATCGATTCCATCATTTATTTCATTGCATAGAAGTACAGTTCCAAGGTGACCTGGCGTTTATATGCTATGGCTACTAATTAGCAGGAAAAACAAACAAACAAAATGAAGAGGGAAGGAAAAGATGAAAGAAAGAATGAACAGAAGAGAAAAGGAAAAGAAGATAAAATAAAAGAGAAAAAAAAAGATTTGTTGATTTTGGTTGTTCCTAAAATAAAATGCAACACTGGCCTTAATAATTGCTCACAGCAATTTTCAGGGCACAATTTATGTTTTGAATATGTCCTTTCTCTTTAAGCCTGCACTTCTCTTTGAAATCTTGTCTTAAGTGTTTGTTTTTACTCAATATTGTTTGTTCCTCTAAAGGGTACAAAAGTAAATTTTACATTAGCTCTTCACATTCCAAACTAAAATTATCTTGAGTACATTTTAATGTGCAAAAATGATGGTAAAATTAAATGAAAAATCTGGCAATTTCAAGGACAAACAGATGAAACATTCAGAAATTATGCAAAGCTTTGGTGTTTACAGTGTGTTAGCAAATTACAAATTATCTCAAAGGAGAGAGAAGCCAGAGGACAAACACCGCCATTTCCCACAGACTCATACAAATGATTTTGGAAAATGAAAAGAAAAATTAGATGAGACAATAATAAAACCACAAAAGTACATTCTAGTTAATAGCCGCTCTGAAGTTAAACAGCACAGAATGCCATTTTAACTCTAAATAATATTATTTTCTAGAAAGCATTATTTATTTAGCCTTAACAAATACTATTCTGCCATTGCACAAATCCAAACTGTATCTTTATTAAAACACAGATTTGGAATTTACAGTTTATTAATTGAAATGGAAGCAGTGCTCCCCTGGCTAATACTGTCAAGTGTGTCAGAGAGCATAGGCTGTGGTGGGATCAGTTTCATTGTACAAGCATTTTAACCTGTTGGATGGATTTATTCCAAAATCGTTTTTTGAGGCAATTGTGAAATGGTTGTTTATTTTGTTTCTGTCTTGGTGTGTTGTTGGTATATAGGAGGTCTTACCTTATCAGTGGACTAGGGAAGAGGAGTAGGGGTGGAAGTTGGAGGGAGGATGGGACCAGGAGATAAGGGAGGAGGCCACAATTGGGATAGAGAGTGAATAAATTGCAAACACTACTATTACTACTAACAGCAGTAAAGAATCTTATAGAGTTAGTAGATATATTATTGCTGAAGACTCTGAACACTATGTTAAATACTTTGGCATCTTTTGTGTCTATAATAGCTCATAAAGGCAATGGAAATGTCATCAGAGATGTGCATAATGTTATTTCAAGATTGTACTCATGCTTGGACCAATACTGTTGTACAGGCATCTTAGTGATTGCACCTGCCCTTTAATCCTATGTATCAAAAATGTGCACATGCACATCTCTGATATGTTTCTTAAAATGATTTTGAAAAACAATAGGTTAACTCTACAGACTCGAAAGTGACAACGATAGAATACATAAGACCAACTATATTCTTTACTTGCTTAATTTTGCTGTTAAACATTTCCATCATGAATTTTAAGACAATTGGATTTTTATAGTATTAATGAACACAGTATAAAACTATTTATTTTTGTTTTTATTTTCAGATGATGGCACCTGTTCATTAGCTGAACAACTGAGGTGAGTTTCTCCTTCAGTTTCTCATCTACTCTTTCTCTACTTCCTACTTCTCTTCCCCTCTCTCTTCTCATCCTCTGACATGTATGACATGTTTTTCCTTCTAAGAGCAAAGAATTTTATTTGCTGTATTAATTGGGGTATTGCTTTTAACATGAGTTTTTCTGAAAGAAACCCATTAAGCATTTTAAAATAGTACGTTTTGAATTTTATTTTCTTCCAATTAAAACTAAGGCTTAAAAATGCTGGAAAACTAGATTCTCAACAAAGGATGCTGTTTTCAGAGAAATGTTCACTTACTCAAAATATACCAAATCTCTCAATCAATTAGAAAACTAATATATCTCATGAGAAACTATCAGAATATTTTGTAGTGCATGTATCAATAACAAAACAATCAATACTTAGTGCCATATACAATATGTTTTGTTTTTCTACTAATATGTAAGACAAACAGAAACATAGTCTTAGTTTATTTCATAACCTTACTAATACAGATAACTGGTTATCAAATATTAAAACTTAGTTTCTCCATGAAGTTGCTCTTCTTTTCTGTGACCTTGGGTAAACATGATGTCATTATACTTTCATATGCCAATGAACTGGCATTGAGAGTTCTCTTCATACTGCTGGACTTAAAGAAGACTTTACATGACATGATTAGACTTCACTGCCTTGGAATTACCAGTTTAGAATAGATTAAGGAAGAAAGGTTTTTATTTTTTCCCCCTCTCTTAACCACTGCAATAAGCAGAAAAGGTTAAGTAGTAGTCTTTATAAAGCTCTTCCTCTCTTATACTAAACTGCTAGATATAAAGTGAGATGGCCAGATTAGAAGTTAGGTAAAAATAAAATAAGATGAAGTAAACATTTTTGCATAAATGTTGCCTTAGGAAAAGAAATAGAGGTTGACCATGTAGGATGCTGAGTGACACATAATTTAGGGAAAACAAATGTAGACAATGGTTTATTACATCAGTGAATCTTCATGATAATAAGCATGTGAATTGCCCAAGTTACCTTTCTGATGTTAGTTTTGGTGAGGTGGATCTAATGCTGAGCCAAAGTCTGAATTTCAGTTAATTTTTAAGTGATATCAAAGTCACTGCTCCAATGAACACTGAAAGGAACCATATCAGATAATTTTCACCTTTGCATTCTCTCTCAATTAAGAACATTAATTTTCACATATTTGACTTGGAGTCATTATTTGATTTTTTTAAGTGTTCTTTCTTTATTGTGCAAGAACCATCTTATACTAAAGCAAAACCAACCTAATTTTAGTTATGCTACACAGGAAAAAACATGGATATGGAATTAGCCACTTTCATTCTCCTTTCTGGTAAATCCAGAGTAAACTTAAGGATTCCCAAACATCAATTATATTGAGTAAGGAAATATTAAATTGTGTAATAGATAAGACTATATTAAACATATTTCTATATTTCAACTAATGTGAAGGTATTCGTATCTGTGTGCTGCAATAAACAAATTACAAAAAGCAAAAACAATGCTCACAGGGAGTCTCCAGTCTTAACCAAGCTGATATTATTATCACCGCTGTGCTTGAGAATACTTGACTTTACCCCTAACCTAGAGCAAAATGTTTTTGGTTTTGCATAGCATTCCTAATGGACAAGGATACTATGAATCCAGTTTTTCAGTGTGCTCAGATCTCAAGGGGGAAACAAACAAATAAAAAATATTATAGTGGATAGACTCACTTTTTCTATGGTGATGGATATTAAGGACATCTGGATTGCACTAGCATTTAAGTAGTAATATTTTAGTGTTGACAGTGATACTGGTGGTTGTGGAATGTATCATAATAGGAGTAATGGCTATGCTAATACAATAAATATAACTATCATTATGTTACTCTGAGTCAGCCATTGGCTAAATTCTTCATGTTAATTATTATTTATTCCATCCCACAGCCCGTGGTATACTGCAAGCATTTCTCAGATTTTAAAAATGGAAAATCTCAGTGAGATAAGTTAACAATTCCTCAGAGTCCATAGCAAGAACACAACAAAGCATGCAGTAGGTGCAAATTTTATCAATTGGTATTATCAATTCCACATGCTGCTCTCATGATTCTTTAGTTCTTCTAAACAAATGCTCTCTTTTATCAGATATTGGTACACCCCTCACGAGTCAACATTTAATTCCCTGGAGAACACACTCACCTTTATATGTCAACTCTTCCTTCATGGAAAGACTTATGCCAGAGGCATTTTGAGTGATATATTTTTTCTAGCAGAATAACCTGGCTGTCCCATAGTGCACAGGTCGGTTCCATGAATGTTCTAAAGAAAAGGTCTAATGCAAGAGCCTCTCCTTTGTGGCATACTTGTTCAATATTAGTGACATGGTTGATCTAAGAATTAATACACAGAGATACTACACAAGGGCAAGAATACATGGTTCAGACTCTGACACTAGACGTCGTCAGCCTTCTGTGGCTGTGCAAGCTGCATTTAAGCTATAATTATTTGGGTGAACCTATTTAAAAAAAAAAAACAAATTGTATCTGACTTAGAAAAGCCTAGGTTTTTCTTTGTCATCATTCCTTAGACAATCCAGCAGAACAAACTTCAAGACATTGATACTGGTAGGTATTGTACATCAGAAACAGGATGATATGTGCAAATACCCTGAATTTAATATAAATGACTTGAGGAACTGTAGGTTTGGGTCTGTACAGGAGATCATAGAGCCGGGACCTGACAGAGAGAGCTCAGGATGATAGTAGGTTTTGTGAGAATAGTGCATTCTCTTCCTGGGAGCAATAAAAGCAAAGGTTGAAAAATAAAGCATAGCCAGGCATCATGGTGCATACCTTTAACCATCTCAGGAGTATGATTAAATCATCCTGAGATATAGCACCACATCCCCCCCTGGGGGGGGGCACTATTTCTTTAATTTTGTGGCCAACCTCGTCTACAGAGTGGCCTCTAGGACAACCAAGTCAATGTAGAGAATCTGTGTCTCAAAACAAAAAGTAGAATACAGAGTACTGGAGAAACCACAGGCAGTTTGAACTATGAATATGCAAAGTGCTTTGGGACATCTCCTATCCAATATGAAATATGTTATGGAAAATTCAGTATTAAGAGGGACAACAGAGCCTAAAGTTAAAGAATCCAGAGACATTGAAAGGATTCCTTTATAGATTCCTTTACTATCTGCCTGGAGTCAAAGCAAAGATGCCAGACTGAACATTTACAAACTGGTTTTCTATTCGTGCCTAATTCAGGATCTTCTTTCATGTACACTTTTCCTTGCAAGTAGGGAGAAGAGAAACCAGTGACTGTGTGACTGTGCTTAGATTGCTACATCATTATTCAATGTATTCCTTAGAGACTGTGCAAAAGGCATAGAGTAAAGTCATTTTCTGAAAGATTTAGAAGACAATAGAGTCCTGCTGTTAGCAATGGCGCATCTGAAAAGTGGAGTCCCTGTAGAAGGTGGTGAATCATTTTGAATCATAAGCAGCCCATATTTCAGTTGTCCTGCTCACATGACCTAACTAGAGGGCAACATCCCACTGACCAGAACTCTGTCTCTTTGAGAAGGTCAGCCAGTTTATTACACCTTTCTCACAGAGAAAATCTTGCTCAAGGAGAATCTTGATGGTCCAGAAAGACCACAGAGAAATACAGTTCTGCCTCACTGCTTCTCAAGGCATTTCCCAGCATCTCCACAAAGAACATCTGTCTTCAGGACTATAAATCTGGTATTTTACCAGCTCTAAAGTTTCTCTATTGCTTACAAGTGGCAGGGATCAACAGCCTACTCCCATCATTTAGGGACTAACAATGTGGAAAATTGAGTGAGCTCAGTATTATTACCACTGAATTTTCTTCCTGTGAACCAGGGTTGTCTTCAAAATTTGAAGCAGATTCCAAATAAGAAAGGAGAAAGCAACAAATTGTATGAGGAAAGAAACCTGTGTGTTTGCTTTCTTAATGGAGAATGGAAGCGAAACAGTTCTAAGTAGAACAAAGACACACGTTCTATGTAGATCCAGTAAGTTCTGTTTTTAAAGTCAAGAAAAACTGCCTCTGTCTTGCTATAAATGTAAGAGAACTGACACCATAGTATATCAAGCAGGCATTTCTAAGTTGCACCAACAAAATAATTGGATACCTTGTGCACAATCACAAGGACAGAATTCAAATTCCATGTTGCAAAACAGATGATTGTACAATCAAATAGGTGCTTTGATTAAATATATTGTATATGCAAATCTTTCATATCCTGGAGTACTTGTATTTTGGCATGTACATACGTAATTAGAGATTTCTAATTAAAGTTCTCTAGTGGCAGAAATAGCTATATACAGTGGATTTCACATTTTACTTATTAGTCAAAAATTGTAGACTATTTTAGTTTCAATAATCAAATTGCTATCATTTCAAAGATGACTTCCCCCATTATAGATATCATTTAAAATCAAAATAGTTTTAGTTCTTTTTGAAACCTAGTTATGTGAATCTTTTACAAAATATTATGACATATCATATGTTGACTCACCTTCAATTTGGACATTCATTCAAAACAAGAAGTCAGAAAATTGGTAGTATATATAGAATATGCCTGTCAATCCTCCATTTAGCCACTCTCTTCAGGAACATTTTGGCATTTCTAGAAGTAAACCAATTTGTGAACTTAAAATGGTTTATTTGCCATCAGGACAACTAAGAATGGTACATTTTGAATAAAGACCATCCAGTTATCAAGATATTTTGACAAATTCCACCTTGTAATCAATACATTTTATTACAAACCTCATTATCAACATAGATGCTTCCATTACCATACTATATGCAAGGCAACAGCCACTCATAACCAACTTGTGAATAGTTACTGTGTTGTGACTGAGAAGACTGAGAAAAATATGCATGATTCTCCTACAGTCACACAGGCATGGTTTTCCATTTCTAGGAAATTCAAAACTTGAAAGGACTGTGCTTGTGTCTTAGGTATAGCACTGTGTGTGGCTTCCGTGAAGTAATTATAACTGAATGCAATGCCAAGATCAGAAACCTCCATGTAGAATTCTTTTCTCTTTCAAAGCAAATTAATTCTCAGTAATTAAACAAATAAAAGATAAATATATCACCCTTTTCTCCTGCTTACCTTCCAGCTTCCCTCTGAGGACTACAGGATCTCAAAATGCTGGATATAAAGCCAGGCACAGCAGGAGGACAGAATCTTCCTTAACTAAGCATCTTTCACCTACAGTTCTGACTTGTTCTCTTTATCTCCTGATAATTAAAGGCAAAAGGAGAATTCTTTATTTCAGCTCAAATCATCTTTGATCCATACCTCACAACAGCTCCTTGGTCTTCAGATGGTGGCTCTCTAATTTGTTCTTCCTGCCATCAAATGACTTAGGCGTTTTCCTTATCACTCTTTCATTACTTAAGGTTTTAAGGTATTCTGGCTTCCCTACTCCAGCAGAAACCCTGACAAATTACAAACCTCCATGTCTGCTTTCTCTCTTCTTACAGATTTCCCAAAAATCTGTAGCAACCTTCATGGCACTGCTCAGGTGTCATCCTAGCAGGATGGACTTCAGCACTTGCCCCTCCTTAATACCACACTTAATGCTCTTAAGTTACAGTGTCCTCCTTCTGAGATCTTACCAACTACACCTTTGCAAAATATGTTTCTTTGTCCAACTCTTTTTACTAAAAGCTCAAAAGCTAAAAGTGCTATCTTAAACCAGCACACTTCCTACTAGATTCGTAGATCCTACCTGGTACAAAGTAAAGGCATGTTAACTACAGGCTACATGAATGAATAAAAACATATATCAAATGATAGAAACAAGTAAATGAACAATGTAAGTTTGACAAAAAGGATCTATTTCTCAGCTGCTGCTAGAATGATTGAATGCATGCTAAGTATGGCATTAAGTGGTTTTATTCACAGTATAATAATATACATAAGAATGTATATTATTTATATTATATTATGTATATTATTATATATAGTTTTTGCTAATGACAGTTATATGTCACTGTAGGGAAGTCAAGCTCTCTTCGAATTTCTATTGCTGTGGAAAGACACCATGACGATGACAACTTTTATAAAGGAAAACATTCATTTGGGGCTGGCTTACAGTTTCAGAGATTTAGCCCATTTTTGTCATGGTAGGAAGCAGGTAGACAGTTGCCAGAGAAGGAGCTGAGTTCCGCACCCAGATCAGCAGGCAACAGAAACAAACTGTGAATTACTAAGCAGGTTTCAGCTTCTGAGACCTCAAAGCCCACCTCCAGGAACCCAACAAAACTTTCTCCAAAAAGCACCACCTAGTCCAGTGAGCCCACACCTTCTAATAGTACCCCTCCCTGTTAGGCTATTGGGACCATTTTCATTCCAACTACCAGACAAGCCAAGGAAGGTAGGAATGAAAGTTAATGCTATTAAAGAAAATTATCAGAAAATATAATGTTTTATTTTCAGCATCACAGTAAAAACAATGGCTGTCTGCATCATACTATATGAATATTTGTTATTTTAGAAATGTTAAATTTTGTCTGTACATTATATAATAAGAAAGCCATCATTTTACCCACTCCATATATGATAAAGCTAAGGCAATCAAAATGTAAGTCATTTGCACAATATTTCAGAGAATTCTATAGACTGTCATTGTAATCTGAATATTAAACACACACACATACACACAGAGAGAAAGAGAAAAAGAGAGACAGAGACAAGATAGAGACAGAGAGAGAGAAGGACAGAGAGAGGAACATAAGCACCTTTTTTGGACTTTTCTCTGAAATAATGACAGCAGTATTGAATAGTTTTTAATTTATTGTTTCTGATAAATTATTTTGGAGAAATTAAAAAACACATTAGCACACATTTATGTTTTGAGTGGAGCTTGATCTATCTCCAGTTTCATCTGAGTAAGTTTCTTAATCACGTAGCAGCAAAAGCTAAAGATCAAATAACAAGTAACAGATAGACCAATAACATCAGCAGATGGGGCTAAGGAAGGCCACTGAACCAGGTGTTCCTCTGTTTTGACTGAGAGATTTGCAGACAGAGCAGAGCAGATTCTCCACACTTGAACTTAGCATTTCTTATCCCACTTCAGGCACTTCTCTACTGTGGCACAAACAATAATAACCTCTGCTGGAAATAGTTCACCTTTAAGTTATTCTCCAGGGAGTAATCTTTTAACATCCTTGTCTGTTTGAGATTCTTTCCTTCTCTGTAAAAAGACGAGGTGCAGCCTACCCTAGGATAGGGAGTTTTGGAGGGCACTTGAGAAAAACACGCTTGAAACTGAGGATGGAAGAAGAAGGGGGCAACCGTCTCATGTTCTCAGACTCTGTCCTCAATGAGCATAAACAACTTGGAAACTTACCAAAATAATTTATATTACAGTATGTCATATACTTCCCCTGGGCTAATACCATAGGAATAAAAATTATTTGTTTTAAATTTGATTTTTAATCAGATATATTTAAGGAGTTTCTTTTGGAATGCATTTTTTGAATTATGTTTCCTCATGAACTTGTGTTAGAGCAAGCACATAACTGAAAGCAGCCTTCCCCTAGTGCCTGACTGACGCTTGAGATGAAGATCCCGTCTGTTGTCCCAGTGTGTTGTTAATGTGTTTTATAGAGAGATGGGTTACTAACAATAGCATGAACTTTGTTCTCTAAAGAGCCCAGCACAGATAAAACGTTTTATATTCATCCATTTAAAGCAGATATTTACAGAAAACCTGAAAGGGCAACATAGCAAAAGGACATTTTAGCCAAAAATGCTGTGTCCACTGAAGCTACTCTACAAAAATAAAGATGAAAGAAAAACATTTCTTTTGCTTTAAAGAGAAAAAATAATATTTTTACCCTTTTTTGTAAAGGAATAAAAGCTTGTTTCCTCAAAATTTTACTTTAATTTCTAAATGAATGGAATTATTAAAATTCAGTGCGCGTAGAGCTGGGTGTAACATAAGCTTAGCAATGTGCTTCTTACAGAAGTTCTAAGTTGTGCTTAATAGAAACTATCTTAACAAGTCTTAGAAACCAACTGGAGTTAGTTACTAAGGTAATTAGTCCTTGCTAGGAAAGAAATGATATATATTTTTCTTGTTCTGGGGTTTCATGTGAGCACTCAGACTGAAAACGTGGTGTATTGTACCTGAGACTCTGTGGTCCATTTCAGCTGTGCTCCCTTAGTGAGTATGACCCAGAAAATTCTTTTAAATGCTATTTTTTTTTTTACTTTATATCCCAATCACAGCCTCCTCCCTCGTCTCTCCTAGTCCCACCCTACCTCCTTTACTCTCCTTCCCTCCCTACTCTTCAGAAAAGAGAAGCATCCCCCAACCCCACCACACATGCACATGCACATCAAGACACATCAGGACTGAGCACATCCTCTTCCTCTGAGGCCAGGCAAGGCATCCCCACCAGAGGCAAGTTATCGTAAAGCAAGCAACAAAGTTCATGTCAGAGACAGCCCCCACTCCCCTTACCCACATGAAGAACAAGCTGAACACTGGGTACATGTGTAGGGGGCCTACAGGAGAAAATCTCTTAGGCGTAGACAATACAATTGAAGAAATTGATACATTTGTCAAAGAAAATATTAAATAAAAAAAAATCCTGGCAGAAAACATCCAAGAAATCTAGGACACCATGAAAAGACAAAAACCTAAGAATAATAGGAATAAAAGAAAGAGAATATTTCCAGCTCCAAGGAACAGAAAATATTTTCAAAAAGACCATAGAAGAAAATTTCCCCAACCTAAAAGATTCCATTAAACATGCAAGAGGCTTACGGAACACAAAACAGATTAAATGCTAATCTTTGCTGACAATGGTGGCAATTCCAGAAGAGAAACAGCATTTGTAGCCATGGTATCATAGCAAAGTTCTTTCTACCTTGTGGCCAGAAACACAAGCACAATGAGCCTTGCTTTTTGCTAGCTGAACTGGATTGGACACATTTTTTTAAAAACTCTGACCTATGAATTTGACACAAATGGTTGCTTCTTTTCTCTTGCACATGCAGGGAATCTTTTCTGCCATGCTGCACTCAGGAGATTGAGGGAGCCACTGAGTTGTTTGTTTGTTTGTTTGGGTTTTTTTTTTTTAACTCTCAAAAGGATACAGCCAATTCTTTAAAAATTCAGATATCCAAAACCTACTTTTGCCTTCTTTTTCATTTTTTTATTGTTTATTATTATTAGTTACATTTTATTAACTCTGTATCCCAGCTGTATCCCGCTCCCTTACTCCCTCCCAATCCTACCCTCCCCTCCCTCCCTCAGCTTCTCCCTGCCCCTTTCCAAGTCCACGGATTGGGGAGGACCTCCTCCCCTTTCGTCTGGCCCTGTTTTATCAGGTATCTTCAGGTCTGGCTGCAAAGTCCTCCTCAAGTAGAAAATGAATACAGGAATATGTCACAATATTGACATAATGTCATTTACGCATAAATTTTAACTTAAAAATTGGTTTTAATTTTTCTACTACTTTGCTATCTGCCACCTATCGCATTAGTATTACTTTTCCATGAAGAAATTTTTGTAGTATTTTTTTTGAAAGATTTCTTAGAAATTGTAATCATTTCTGAGAATCTTACCATTGTCATTGTTCCAGGGTATAACATCACTCTTTATCCTGTTTTCTCTACTAAAATATGTCTTCAGACTTTTTGAAGAAGTTTAAAAACCTTCTCTTAGTGACAGAACTTTTTGATTCTATGTGAAGCATTTTAGGAGGTTAGCTTTCCCAAGGATAATTATACACATTGTTTCTGTGTCTGCTAGTGAGTGCCTCAGGTCTTTCTTCACCTCTGTACCAATTGCTTACAGATAAAGACAGGAAAGCTAAATGACACCAGACATGGCAAGTTATCACTGTAACCAAGCCCATGACCCATGTAAGCTCAAGACACACAGGTATGGACCTTTGTTTTTCAAGCTGGAAGTACTAATTTCACCCTGAATTGATTCTTTTATTATAAGGCAAAAAAGAACATAAAGCTCAGAGCACTTTCTCAGAAACCATGCGCATATCACCAAGTTGGTTAGGGTAGGGTAGCTTTCTGATGCTACCCTATCTAATGTTTAGATGTTTAGATAGTGAAGAACCGCAGCATTATGCAGGCTCATCTTGTTCTCGTGTCTTTTTCCTTCCATGAATTTCTAGAACATTCAGTGTAACAACAGGGTTATAACTTCAAGTCAAAAATGGAATTTAAAAGTGTTATCCACTTCAAAGTTAAGATTAAATGAGCTAATACATACAATATGTCCAGAAAGATAAGTGCTTTAGGGAGTACCCTCCCCTCACCCCTGCCTGCACTCACTCTGGCAAAGGCCACCTGCAGCCCACATTTGAACATGCCGTCGATACAGTGGCCAAAAGCCTTCAGGATGAAATATTTCAATATTAATAGAACCAGTGACCTTCTTTCACGGACTTTCCTGAAAATATATGTGAAATGTTTGGCTTACTATATTGGTCTTGAAGGCTGACTCTACTAGTGTTGTAAGCTGCCTGTTAGACATAACATGCTTTGCTCTTTTATCATTTGTCTCATTTTTCTCTGTTTTATCTTATTATTCAACAAAGGGAAGTGAAAATATTACCCTGGGGGAGACTTGGCTAGCAAGCAGGTTTGGCTGAGACCTCTTCCAGTCTTTACACATGCCTGAATGCAAGTAAAAGTCTCTAACAATGGTGTTCAGAGAACAATTGTTGAAGTCATTCTTTTTATGGGGACATTATGTCTGAATTGTGCCATAGTGTTTCTCATCCTATAAAATAGATAGAAGCAGACAAAACACTACCAGTTTCCCAACTAGAATGAGAAAAACCATGAGGATTTCAAAATTTAAAATGCCACATCTGGAAAATCTGTGATTGTTGTTTGTTAGTTTATGAATCTGAAAGTTGTAAGGAATGCTACTGACAACTGTGCTTGTTTATTTATTTTTTTCTTTTATGTATTTTTTTCAGAGCTGAAAATAAACTGGGGGTCATACTAGGCAAGTGGGCCACCAGTCTTCCCCACCCCTAAGCTTTGAGCAACTACAAAAACTACTTAGGGATATAGGACTGTTGTAGAGGTATTTTGCATTTTAGTGTCTTCTCCAGTCTGGATGTCCCCAAGTTATCAAATAGAAACATTATTAAAATACCTAAGTGAACATATTGAAGCATAAAAATGTCAACACAATGGCAGGTCTCAGTGGCCCTAGTTAGAGTCAAGAAGGTCTTATTTTACTGTAGGAGGTTGCAAATAGTCACTACCTGCATGTGACAAGAAATAGTAATAACTAATGTTTATAAAAACAATTAACCAAAAATTGTCAAGAAATCTACTTGTTTATGTCCTAGAAAGTAAAATGGCTAAAAAAGTTTTTATTAAAAACCATAAAAGTAATGTATTTTGTAAGGTAAATGGAAATACAATGAATTTTGACTGCAGGTTCAGTGCATACAGAGATGATATGGCCTCATTAAATGATGGCCTCAGATTGGTCTGCTCAACCTGGATTTTATTCAAATATAACCTTGCAGCATATTTTTTTTCAAACCCAAGGTAAGATGGAGAAAGAACCCTGTGATAAGCTGCATCTAAATTAAAAATCTGACTAAATCCAAGTCCCATCAGGGATGCTTCTTCCTACAGAAGATGACAGTGGACACAGTGTCACACAATTGCTCAGTATGCAAATAAGAGGCATTGAGGTACTCAAAAATGACAAGTCTGTGTCATACCATTACCCTCAAGAACCAATGACCTACACAGAAGAGGAAGTGACTGTAAGATGGAAATTCTGCAAGAGAGGTGGTGGGTGGCTTCAAGAAAACACTGTTTGTAAGACACAAAGTGAATGTGCATATAAGCTAACAGTGAGTTGTGACAGCATGCACAAGACCTAATAAACTCAAGGCAGACAACTCAAGAAACAGGGGGAGGGAAAGCATGAAGTGTCACTGCTAAATGATGAGCCCTTGTCATCTGATTTCTGCTGGGAGAAGGAAAGAAATTTTCCTTTAATGGTGTGGCCCCTCCTACCACATTCCAGGTCAAGCCCGGTATGCATGAGAAGAAAGCTAATACATTCTGGATACTAAGGGTTTGAGAGGGAGAGATGCTCCAGACTTTTTATCCCAAGAACAAATGGTGCCCATGTAGCTATTTGGTGCATGCAAGGGTGTTCCTCCTCCTGAGAGCACAGCAAGTTTCTCAAGGCTGGTAAGTGTCTCTTTGTCTGTCAATTCAGCTTTGGAGCCAGTCTGTTAATAACATATGAACATGAACAACGGCTAGAATTCTCTGACCCCTCAAATACACATAAACCACACAAGAGGAAATCAAAAGCAGAAACTAAGCATCATGACACAAGCACACATAAACACACACACATACACACACACACACACACACATACACACACACACACACACACACACATTAGAAAGAAAAGACAAAAAGTTATTTCTCAAAAATAAACACATCGGGAAATGAAGTATTTAGGTTTTTGTGTGCGTGGTTTTTTTCATTATTTTTTTCCAATTGAGCTTACTATAAAGAAGTATTACAAGTTCTTCATATGTTCTGCCCAGTTCATGAACCCCAAAAGACCAGGAATAAACAAACTCCGCTGTAAATACATGAGGTTCTTTTTATTATAAATCATTACAAGCTGCAGCTTGGGCCCACACCCCCCACCTCTGAAGCAGTGACAGCCTAGTGCCCCATGCTCAGGTTAGTTGGGTGATTAAAAGATTCTGATCCCTCCCAGCATTCCCAAGGCAGGGGCGATTCCTGCCTGGCAAGCAGCTATTGGTTAAAATGCTACATTTTGAATTGACTGGCTATAAGAAGGTCCCTAGACCACTAATGATCTGGTGTCTCTCCCTATGGGGATAGGCCAGTTTCCTAGCAACTGTATCTCTAGTGGGTGGGAAAAGAATGCAGTAAGGCGGTTCTTCCCCTCAGGGCATTACTCGACTTCTTCACCCACCTAGTTCAGACCTTAAATAATAGCTTTTAATTTTTAATCTTTTGGTCTCTCATATAAAGGTGGAGAATAATATAGGTGATTTTCCCAGGTCATCATATTAAAAGAAAAATTTAAAGAAATAATTCAAAGTATAATAAAAAGAAAGTTCCTGGTATTTAACAGATAGAAGATTTTGCAGAATAATAAAGCAATAATGTGCTTAGCTATAGATGATGGCATATATCTTTTATATACCTACACATATTAATTTTATACAAAATTAATGATATCCCCAACACAAGAGGTACAGGATAAACTATTGAGATACATAACAATGCATGGTCCATGACTTATTAAAGAGACCCTCTTATCAGCATGAAATCTTCCTAAAGACAAGAAAGAAAAACCTCAAACATGAAAAATATTTGCAAATGATATGTCTGAGGAGAAATTATTGTCCAAGAAAATGAACAATATGAAATAATTAAAGAAGAAACCAAAGGCCTTAGGTAGGAAGATACAATTCAGAGAAGCAACTTTAAAAACCACAGTTTCAGGAACTCAATGGCTGACTCTTTGACCTCCCCCCACACACACACCTGAGGGAGGAGCAGCCCTGCTAGGCTACAGAGGAGGACTTTGCACCCAGACCTGAAGATACCTGATAAGCTAGGGTCGGATGAAAGGGGAGAAGGTCTTCCTCTATCAGTGGACTTGGAAAGGGGTAGAGAGAAGATGAAAGAGGGAGGGTGGGAATGGGAGGGAATGAGGAAGCTGGATACCACTGGGATACAAATTTAATAAACTGTAACTAATATTAAAAAACTAAAAATTAAAAACAACAACAACAACAAAAAAACACTTTTCACCTTCACCAGAGAGTTGCTACATCAGGAGAATTGTCAAGTTGCCTTTCAGTTACATATGTGTGTGGGGCCTAGATTCAGTCCATGCTTGCACTTTGGTTGGTGCTTCAATCTCTGAAAGGCCCCATAGTCCTAAACTAGTTGACTCTGTTGGTCTTCTTGTAGAGTTCTTGTTCTCTCAGGGTCCTTCTATTTTTCCAGCAACTCTTCCATAAGAACCTCTGAGCTCCACCTAATGTTTGGCTTGGACCTCAGCAGCTGTATTGATCGGCAGCTGGTTGGAGCCTCTCAGAGGGCAGTAATCCTAGGCTCCTGTCTGCAAGCATAGCAGAGCATCATTAATAGTGTCAGGGGTTGGCTCTCTCCTATGGGGTGAGTCTCAGGTTGTCAGGTTGGGGCAGTCATTGGTTTGCCATTCCCCCAATCTCTGCTTCATCTTTATTTCTGCATTTCTTGTAGATTGGGTAAATTTTAGATTGAAGTTTTTGTGAGTGTGTTGATGATCCCCTCCCTCTACTGGAAATCATGCCTGACTGGGGGGGGGGGGGGCAGTTCAATCTACATAACACCTACCACTATGAGTGCCAGTTAGAGTCACCCCTGTATGCTCTCAAGAACCTTTCCTGTAGCAGGTCCCCACCTTGTTGCAGAGATACTCCCAGCCCCACCTCTGCTTCCCTTATCTCCCCTAGCCCTCTCACCTCTTACCACCAAAGCATGTCTATTCCATGATCTGCACATGAGTCCCCAATCCCCTTTTTGTTTTTGTTTTTTTCAGACAGGGTTTCTCTGTGTAAGGGAGCCATGGCTGTTCTGTACTCTTGTAAATCAGGCTGGTCTCAAACTCACAGAGATCTGCCTGCCTTTGCCTCCCAAGTGCTGGGATTAATGGCATGTGCCACCACTTCTGGCTTATTTTTTTGTTTTGTTTTGTTTTGTTTTTTTCCTAAGACTTGAATGAATGCCACTTTCATTTTCTTTCTTTTTTTATTAATTACATTTATTCACTTTGTATCCCAACTGTAGCCCTCTTCCTAGTGCCCTCCCAATCCCACCCTCCTTCCCTATTCTCCTCCCTTACCCCTCCCCCAGTATACTGATAGGGGTGGTCCTTCTCCCCTCCTTCCCTCTGACCCTAGCCTATCAGGTCTCATCAGGAGTGGCTGCATTGTCACCCTCCACCCCGCCCCCGCAATCAGGTTTTTAAAGAGCCAGCCACTGAGTTCTTGTCAGAGACAGCCCAACTCCACAATAAAAGGAACTAATATTCATTGTTCACTATTATCTGTCAACATCAACACACTCAACTGTCCAATAAAAAGACACAGACTTACAGAATGGTTTGGAAACAGGATCCAATATTCTGCTGCATTCCAAGAAACACACCTCTGCAACAAAGATAAACAGTTAATGCCACTTTCTAATATGAGACCCAAGGGGTTCTGTTCGAGTGTTATGGCTCTGTTAAAGCTTTTGAACAGTCTCTGTTAATGTTTGCTTCTCTTAAGACTAGATTCTTTTCTGAGACATAGACTCCTTCACTCTCAATCTTAGAAAACATTAATAGAGAAAATTTCCGGAGTTTACAAAATGCATTCATATTATAATTTGAAACATAATTTAGTTGATAAATGAGGAACTGGCTGTTAGTAATCCTAGTTAAAACTTCCTGTGTCTGAAAATAAATGCAAACTTTTTGATCCAACTCTTTCCTAAGAATATCCCAGCCTTGTGTATGGGAAACAAGCACTCTCTTACACAGTACTATAGGAGAGAGAATTTAAAGTAGTCTTTTTGTAAGCATGTACACTGAACAGAGAGAAATGCATAAAATTTTGGAACTAAAATATGTAATATAGTAAAAATGAATCAGTATAATATAATGTTAGTATCTAATGATGATAGGCAATATCAGTATCCTTAAGCTTCATATCATGAAAATGATTGAATACTGTCACCTTGCAAAGTGACTCCTTTAATTGTCACATTCTACTTTATTTTATTGTAGAAAAATATACATAGCATGAAATTCGCCATTTTAAAACATTTAATTCTACAATTCATGGACACAGAATACTTTAACACCTCTGTACTATCATTTTCACAGCTGAGCCCCAGAACTCTACCCTTGCCTAGATTGATTTCTGCGCTGATTGCAGAATCAACCTTCCCTCTTGTCACTGGCATTCACCACCCTGATTCCTGTACATGAATTTGAATAATCTGTAGGCCTTAACAAATAGCACATATAACATTTGTCCTTTCATCTTTTCTTTATTTCATTCAGCACATTATATTGTTTTGAAAGTTTAGACATTCTATGCATTATAAGTACTGAATTCCCCTTTAAGCTCAATAATATTCCATTGAATACACACAGACACACATATCCAATATACAGAGTTATGTACTTATCTAACTAACTATATACGGTTTACAGCTTTGTCTGCTGTGATACAATGAACATATATGTATTTCAGGTGCAAAATTATTTTCATCAAGATATAGCAAATTTCTAAAACGTAATGTTTCTTTAAGGTTTTATTTGAAAGACATTTATTTGCACACATATGCTGACACACAGACTGAAATCAAGTCTTGTCTTATTCCTGTATTTAATCTCAGTTACCTTTTGTTAAATTTCTTTTTTTTTAATTTTATTTTTCTTTTTAGTTACATTTTGTTAACTCTGTGTCCCAGCTGTATCCCGCTCCCTCATTCCCTCCCCAACCCCACACTCCCTCCCTGATCTCCTCCCTGCCCCTTTCCAAGTCCACTGATAGGGGAGGACCTCCTCCCCTTTCATTTGACCCTGTTTTATCAGGTATCTTCAGGGCTGGCTGCAAAGTCCTCCTCTGTGGCCTAACAGACTGCTCCTCCCCTGGGGGGGGGGGGGTGTCAAACAGCCTGCCCTTGAGATCCTGTTAGAAATAGTCCGTGTTCCCCTTACTTTGGAAAACTACTTGGTTACTGAGCTACCACAGGCCACATCCGAGCAGAAGTTCTAGGTTATATCCATAGATGGTCCTTGGTTGAGTGTCAGTCTCAGAAAAGACCCTGTGCCCGGATATATTTGGTCCTTGTAGAGCTCCTATCCTTTCCATATCATACTAACTTCTCTTCTTTCATATGATTCCCTGCACTCTGCCGAGGGTTTGGTTATGAGTCTTAGTGTCTGCTTTGAAACACTGCTAGGTAGAGTCTTTCAGATGCCTTTTGTGGTAGACTCCTGTCATAAGTTCAATGCACATCCCATTTGTCTTTCTAAATGAGGATTAATCACCTTCGCCTGTGTCCACTTTCTTGATTATCTTCTTTAGGTGTGTAGATTTCATTATGTTTATCATATCTTGTAGGTCTATATAAGCGAGTATATACCAAGTTTGTCTTTCTCCTTCTGGGATACTTCACTCAGAATGATCTTTTCTAGATCCCACCACTTGTCTGCAAATTTCATGATTTTCTCCTTTTTGATTGCTGAGTAGTATTCCATTGTGTAAAAATACCACAATTTCTGTATCCATTCCTCCGTTGATGGACATCTGGGTTGTTTCCAAGTTCTGGCTATTACAAATAAAGCTGCTATGAACATGGTTGAAAAAAATGTCCTTGTTGTGTACTTGAGCAAATTTTGGGTATATACCTAGGAGTGGTATAGCTGGGTCTTGAGGTAGCACTACTCCTAGTTGTCTGAGAAAGCGCCAGATTGACTTCAAAGTGGTTGAACCAGTTTAAATTCCCACCAGCAATGGAGGAGGGTTCCCTTTTCTCCACAACCTCTCCAGCATGTGCTATCACTTGAGTTTTTCATCTTGATTTTTCATTCTGATGGGTGTAAGGTGAAATCTCAGGGTTGTTTTGATTTGCATTTCCCTAATGGCTAATGAGGGTGAGCATTTCTTTAAGTGTTTCTCTGCCATTCGATGTTCCTCTTTCGAGAATTCTCTGTTTAGCTCTGTTCCCCATTTTTTAATTGGATTACTTGGTTTGTTGCTTTTCTGCTTCTTTAGTTCTTTATATATACTGGATATGAGTCCTCTGTCAGATAAAGGGTTGGTGAAGATTCTTTCCCAATCTGTAGGCTGTCTATTTGTTTTGATGACAGTGTCTTTTGTTTTACAGAAGCTTTTCAGTTTCATGAGGTCCCATTTATTGATTGTTGCTCTTAGAGCCTGTGCTGTTGATGTTCTGTTCAGGAAGTTGTCTCCTGTGCCAATGAGTTCTAGGCTGTTCCCCACTTTTTTTCCAACTGATTTAGAGTATCTGGTTTTATGTTGAGGTCCTTGATCCACTTGGACTTTAGTTTTGTGCAGGGTGATAAATATGGATCTATTTTCATTTTTCTGCATGTAGACATCCAGTTGGTCCAGCACCATTTATTGAAGATGCTGTCTTTTTTCCATTGAATGGATTTGGCTTCTTTGTCAAATATTGAGTATTCATAGGTGTGTGGGTTTATTTCTGGGTCTTCTATGCAGTTCCATTGATCCTCCTTTCTGTTTCTATGCCAATACCATGCAGTTTTTATTGCTGTTGCCCTGTAGTACAGCTTGAGATCGGGAATGGAGATAACTCCAGATGATCTGTTGTTGTACAGGATCGTTTTGGAGATCCTGGGTTTTTTTTTTCTCCATATGAAGCTGAGAATCTTTTTTTCAAGGTCTGTAAAGAATTGAGTTGGTATTTTGATGGGAATTGCATTGAATCTGTAGATTGCTTTTGGCAGGATGGCCATTTTCACAATGTTAATCCTACCAATCCATGAGCACGGGAGATCTTTCCATCTTCTGAGATCTTCTTCAATTTCTTTCTTCAGATACTTGAAGTTTTTCTCAAACAGGTCTTTCACTTGCTTGGTTAGAGTCACACCAAGGTACTTTATGTTATTAGTGGCTATTGTGAAGGGTGTTGTTTCCCTAATTTCTTTCTCAGCCTTTTTGTCTTTGGTATACAAGAGGGCTTCTGATTTTTTTGAGTTGATTTTGTATCCTGCCACTTTGCTGAAGGTGTTTATCAGCTGAAGAAGTTCTCTGGTTGAATCTTTGGGGTCGCTCATGTATACTATCATATCATCTGCAAATAGTGACACTTTGACCTCTTCCTTTCTGATTTGTATCCCCTTGATCTCCTTTAGTTGTCTTATTGCTCTGGCTAGGACTTCAAGTACAATGTTGAAGAGATATGGAGAGAGTGGGCAGCCTTGTCTTGTCCCTGATTTCAGTGGGATTGATTTAAGTTTCTCTCCATTGAGTTTGATGTTGGCTATAGGCTTGCTGTATATCGCCTTTACTATGTTTAGATATGTGCCTTGTATCCCTGATCTCTCCAAGACTTTAAACATAAATGGGTGTTGGGCTTTGTCAAATGCTTTTTCAGCATCTAAGGAGATGATCATGTGGTTTTTCTCCTTCATTTTGTTTATGTGGTGGATTACATTGATGGATTTCTGTATGTTGAACCACCCTTGCATTCCTGGGATGAAGCCTACTTGGTCATGGTGGATGATATCTTTGATGTGTTCTTGGATTCGGTTTGCAAGTATTTTATTGAGTATTTTTGCATCAATATTCATAAGAGAGATAGGTCTGAAGTTCTCTTTTTTTGTTGGATCTTTGTGTGGTTTAGGTATCAAGGTGACTATGGCTTCATAGAATGAGTTTGGTAGTGTTCCTTCTATTTCTATTTTGTGGAATAGTTTGAGGAGAATTGGTGTTAGTACTTCTTTGAAGGTCTTGTAGAATTCTGAGCTGAAGCCATCTGGTCCAGGGCTTTTTTTTTGGAGGGGAGACTGTTAATGACTGCTTCAATTTCCTTGGGAGATACAGGGCTATTCAGTCTTTCTGCCTGATTTTGACTTAATTTTGGTAGATGGAATCTGTCAAGAAAGTTATCCAGTTAATTTAGATTTTCAAATTTTGTGCCATATAGGCTTTTGTAGTATGACCTAATAATCGTTTGGATTTCCTAGTGTCTGTAGTTATGTCTCCATTTTCCTTTCTGATTTTGCTGATCTGGATAGTTTCTCTCTGCTTTTTAGTTAGTTTGGCTAAGTGTTTGTCTATCGTGTTGATTTTCTCAAAGAACCAGCTTTTTGTTTCATTGATTCTTTGGATAATTTTATTTGTTTCTAATTGATTGATTTCTGCCCTTAGTTTAGTTATTTCCAGCCGTCTGCTCCTCTTGGGTGTATCTGCTTCTTTTTTTTCTAGGTTTTTCAGTTGGGCCATTAAGTTGTTTGTATGTGATGTTACGGATTTCTTCTTGCAGGCACTTAGTGCTATAAATATTCCTCTGAGCACTGCTTTCAATGTGTCCCATAAATTTGGGTATGTTGTGCCTTCATTTTCATTGAATTCTAGAAAGTCTTTAATTTCTTTATTTCTTCCTTGACCCAGCTGTCATTGAGTAGTAAGTTGTTCAGTTTCCATGTGCGTGTAGGCTTTTTGTTGTTTCTGTTGTTGTTGATGTCCAGCTTTAGTCCATGGGGGTCAGATAGTATACAAGGGATTATTTCAATCCTTTTGTATCTGTTGAGGCTTGCTTTGTGACCAACTATATGGTCTATTTTGGAGAAGGTTCCATGTGGTGCTGAAAAGAAGGTGTACTCTTTTGAGTTTGGGTGAAAAGATCTGTAGACGTCTATTAGGTCCATTTGATTTAGGGATTCTGTGAGTGCTTTTATTTCCCTCTTTGTTGTCTGTCTGGTAGATCTGTCCCTTGATGAGAGTGGGGTGTTGAAGTCTCCCACTATTAAGGTATTAGGATCAATGTATGATTTAAGCTTTAATATTGTTTCATTTACGAATGTAGGTGCTCTTGTATTTGGGGCATAGATATTCAAGATTGTGATGTCCTCTTGTTGGATTTTTCCTTTGATGAGAATATAGTGGCCCTTCTTATCTTTTTTGATTAACTTCGGATGAAAGTCTATTTTATTAGATATTAGGATGGCTACTCCCGCTTGTTTTCTGGAACCATTTGCTTGAAAAACATTTTTCCAGCCCTTTACTCTGAGGTAGTGTTTATCTTTGTTGCATAGGTTTGTTTCTTGGATGCAACAGAGTGTTGGGTCCTGTTTCCATAACCATTCTGTTAGCCTGTGTCTTTTTATTGGTGAGTTGAGTCCATTAATATTGATAGATAATATTGACCTTGCATGTTAGTTCCTTTTGTAATGGAGTCGATGATCTTACCCTGTTTCATTGCTTGTTTTCTTTTCATTTTTGTTGGGATATTATCTGTATGCCCTGTTTTCTTGGGTGAATTTGTTTTCGTTGGATTGGAGTTTTCCTTCTAGTATCTTCTGTAGGGTTGGTTTGCTGTATAGATATTGTGTAAATTTAGTTTTGTCATGGAATATTTTGTTTTCTCCATCTATGTTGATTGAAAGCTTTGCAGGGTATAGTAGTCTGGGTTGACATTTGTGATCTCTTAGAGTCTCCATGATGCTTGCCCAGGCCCTTCTGGCTTTCATAGTTTCTGATGAGAAGTCTGGTGTGATTCTGATAGGTCTACCTTCATATGTTACTTGGCCTTTTTCCCTTGCTGCTTTTAATATCTTTTCTTTGTTCTGTAGATGTAGTGTTTTGACTATGATGTGACGTGATGTGTTTCTTTTCTGGTCTAGTCTATTTGGTGTTCTGTAGGCCTCTTGTATATTTATGGACATCTCTTTCTTTAAGTTGGGAAAATTTTCTTCTATGATTTTCTTGAAAATATTTTCTGGATTTTGGAGCCTGGAGTCTTCTTTTGCATCAATTCCTATTATTCTTAGATTTTGTCTTTTCATAGCATCCTTGATTTCTTGGATATTTTGTGATTGGAACTTTTCTGATTTTACTTTTTCTTTGAGAGAAGTATCAATTTCTGCAAGTGTGTCTTCAGCTCCAGAGATTCTCTCTTCCATCTCTTGTATTCTGTTGGTGATGCTTACTTTTGTGGTTCCTGATATTTTCTCCAAGTTCTCCAGCTCAAGAGTTTTCTCAGTTTGTGTTTTCTTTATTGATTCTAATTCTGTTTTCATGCCTTGCACCATTTCTTTCATGTGTTTGAATTTGGATTCCTGTCTCTCTACGATGGAATGTATTTCTTTGTTCATTTTCTTTTTATATGCCACTAATTTTTTCTCTACTTGTGCCTCTATTTGTTTGGCTATGTTTGCCTGTGTTTCTTTAAGGGTTTTGTCTATTTCTTCTTTCTTTACCTCCAATTGACTGGCCAACTCTTTGAAAGATTTGTTCATTTCCTCCTTATGAACCTCAAATAATTGAGCAAGCATGGCTTTAAGGTCATTTTCCTGTGCTTCTGATGAATTGGAGTATCCATCGATTTTGGGGTTTGCTGGTGAAGTCATGATGTCCTGATTTATGTTGGAAGTGTTCTTTCGCCTACCCCTGGCCATTGGCTTATCTGACACCTTCCCTGTTTGTTTTTGGATTCTGCCAATCCGACTGGTACTGTCTCTCTCTCGAGTCTCGAGAATTCTTCAGGAAGTTGAGAGAGGTCCCGTGTCCTTAGCGTGTGCTGAGGACTAGCTGTACCTGTGGTAGGAAAGTACGCAGGCGCAAACAGAGGCAAATGCAAGCGTGCGTGGGTGTGTGTGTGTGTGTGTGTGTGTGTGTGTGTGTGTGTAAGTGGGCGTGGGCGTGTGTCTCGAGGGACAGAGTGATGGCTAATGTTGAACCCTTGAGTGTGTGGGAGGGGCTCTGCAATGTATATGTCGCAGGCGCTCGTGATGATCGCAGCGCAATTTCTGGCATTAACTGCCTTAACTCCTCAATTAGACCCACAGAGCAGGAACTTCAATGTTCCAAGTGCCCCTCTGTTTCCCAAAGTGGGTATATGGGTGGGAGGGGGTTCGATGCCTGGCTTCTGTTTTAGAAGGACCCAGGATCAGGGGAGCTGCAGATTCTCAAGGGTGCACTCACTTACAGGCAGGTCACTTGGCAGAGATCGGGGTATCTGGGCTCTCTGCTCTCTGGTTTGGCCCTGCTTCTTTGATGTGCTCCGCCAGTTCCGTGCTGCTGTCACTGCCAGGTTATGAGGTCTTGCTGCAGCTGGAGATTTCAGGGTGGTCACATCAGTAGGAATCGGGGTAACCAGCCTTTCTGTTCTCTGGTTTGGCCCTGGTTAGTCTTAAACTGGAGGGCTGATGTGCCCTGCCAGCTCAGTGCTGCTCCGCCGCCAGGTTAGAAAGTCCCGCTGTAACTGGAGACTGGGTTGCTAGTCCAGATGCTTTCTGGGAAGTCCTGGGGTCTCTTCACTGTGCTCTCCAAGCTTCAGAGGCCCAGCGCCTGGTGTGTCTAGCTTGTATGGCGTTTCTGTCTGGTTTTGGTGAGTATATAGCGTATTCTCTGTCACTGTGGGATTGGGCAGGCCGTACCGTCAGTGATGGCGCTCCTGCGGAGCTAGTATGGCATCTAGCAGACTTGCTCCCTGGGAGGATGGTGCAGCCGCCACGCGAATCTGGGGCTCCAAGACACAGTATTGCTGGCCTTTGCCGATAAAGGGCTTGGGGCTCCGCCTCAGTGGCTGCAGGCCCCAGGCAGTTAGGTCTGCACTGAGAAAGGTGAGTCCGCTGTGCCGAGGAGGAGGGAGGTCTGGGGGAGGGGAGTCCCGAGAGATCAAAGGATCGTTTCTCACCTCCCCCAAACAAGTCCCTGGGTGACCCGAGACCAAGGTTTTCACCTCTTGTGATGTTCCCTGTTGTTTAGAAAGTCTCTCCATTGTTTCCCTGGCTTCAGAAGTTCTTCCACTCATCAACTCAGAACTTTATCTCTTCCACAGCTCGGAAACTGTGTGTGCTAGTTGCCATCTTGGCTCCGCCCCCCCACCTTTTGTTAAATTTCTAACGATTGAAGATATTACTTGATGTTCTTAGGAATATTTTTATTTATTCTTTCACAATTTCATAAACATTTGCAATGTATCTTGATCATATCCACCTAACTCCCATGTTCCACTTCACATATAGCGCAGAATATCCTTTCCCACCATCACTTATTTTTTTCTTGAATAATTCTTCTCAAAATATTAATTTATTTGAGAAGTCTTACATTAACCAATTCAACTTTCCTTAATGCTTCTTCTATGACACCCTTATGTCTGTCACAACAGTTTGATGATCAGGATTAGGTTCATAAAAGTGCATAATACATTCAAAACAGAAGAATGATGACACTCCAGGGCATACCCAGTACACTTTGGGGTTTGCCTCCTTCCTCAAGCAAGAGCATTATTAAGTGTACAGATCTTAGGTATACTTGATAACACTCTACGTGGACAGTTATCATCTACTATTTACTATGACTGAAGACTCTTAACCTAGGGGGAATAAAAGTTACTCTATGTATTAAGACTTAAGATTAAATCGATTTAAAATGCTTCATTATTTTCCATGTCTTATTACAATTAAGCATCTTTGTCCTATTAAAACTAAGTCACCTTTGGGAAATATTTACAATAGTTCAAGCTATCAGCACAATTAAAAATGAAAGGCCAATTTAGAGAAATATTTGCATTATAAATGATCAAATATTAATTCATAATATGTATAGAGTCAACAAACAAATGAAATCGTATAAATATTTTAGCATGGGATTTAGGAGGCTGTACTGGGCTGAGTTCAGCCTTTAAGGATACTTCTGTTCTTCTTAATCTTTGGTGTCACTGACTCTTAACTTAAACAATCATTATAGCTGTAATTAAATATATTGAAGTAGAGAGATTGCCCTGCATTATCCAAATAGACCTTCCATTCCATCACACATTTCATTATCAGATGGAGACCGGAGATCTTAGCAGAGAACAGCAGAGGCAATGACAGGACCAGATTCTGTCATCTCAGACTGACAAGGAGTGGGTTCTCCTTCTGAGACTCCAGAGGAAAGAGTTCTGTTCACACTTTGATTGTAGCCTCATGCCATTTGTTTTCCACTTCTGACTTCCAAAATATCATAACAATTTATTTCTGTTGTTTTTAACCTAGCAACTGTCTAGTAACATACTGCAGACCCAAAGCGAAACAAACATTAACAGTAATTGCAAATAGTTCTATAAGGTTTATAAATATCAAGAAATATTCTGCATATAAAATTTATCTACACTCAGGAAAATGTCTTAGTATATACTTGTGGCTTTGGTGCTGAGGATGTCAAAACAGGCAGAATCCTGGCCAGTCAACTTAGTCTACTTAACAAGTTGCAGGCCGGTAAGAGATGCTACCTGTTGTCAAAAGAAGAAAAGTGTATCCATGAGACTATCTTTTGACAGCCACACATATGTATACACATATGAATACATCTAAAAACATATGAACTCACACATGTGTGTGCTTACACATGTACAAGCACAGAAAAGGTTCCAAAACTCAAATAAATTTAGGAAACTGTCACACCAATTTTGGCACAATTCTGAAACCTGAGAGTACATATAAGTGCCTAATGTTATGCGACTAGTATAGATCTGACTCCAACATTATGCTCCCATGGGTCCTGACTCCTGTTTTTTACTTCTATATTATGCAATTTGTCTAGAAACTAGTTCCAAAAACACAATTTTGTGGCTAGAAACATAACTATGAATCTAGTTCCTAAGGAGAGAAAAAAGACAAATGCAGAATGTTGAAAGTTTGCAAATATAAGGAGGAAAACAAGACTCGTGTCACATATGTGACATTTCAGGCTGGGGTTCCTTCAGGAAATTTGACAATTCTTAGATTTACCCAAATGGAGAGTGTGCATTAAGTAATTGCACTAAGATTCATTGCAAAAGTGTTACGATATCTAAAGGCAGAAACATTTTCCTGACACTTCCTTGATGATACTTTAGTCACAGTGTGTCACCACCAGTTCAAGCTGGTCCACTACTGTGATTTCTATTGCTCCCTCCAAAATAGAATATTAGGATTGTTAAAGTTCTCAGCCTAAGTCTACTGTTCTAACATTTCTCCCCAGAGGCTTTAGTTCTCAGCTAGTCCATGTGAAAATCACTTCTATGGTGACTGGCTCAGCCTCGGAGCAAATAGCAATATTGCTCAGAATGTCACAGTAGATGGAAATCAATAAGGATGAGAGAGCTAATACTGATTGCCTTCCACAGCTTGTCTGTGCCAGATTTGTGCTGTGGTATTACACTTTGGTTTAGATCAATCTCAGAGTCATATGCAGCTTAAGCCAGAACTTCCAGGGCAGAAGAAGCTAAGGCTCAAGTAAGTTAAACACTCAGTAGGATACACATTAAGCAGAGGAGTGAGATACATACACAGGTCTAATTTGCACTATAGGGACCTTGATTAGTTGTTTTGTTTTGCTTACTTGAAACAAAAATAAAAGTTGACAAAAAGTTTGGCAAATACACTTTCAAAATGAAGTAGGAGGCATGTGGACTTTGTTTTAGACCCTAAATAAAGCTCAGGGATGTATTTTCAATGGTTTAATCACTCAGGCAGACCTCCTCTTAGGTCAGGGTTAGTCTTACCCTATTCCTCATATGAAATGCTAGAAATGTTAGCATTCCAGTAGCTCTCTGAGTGAAGGCTTGGAGAAAGACAGAAAGTAGACCTCATTAGCCTATGCTAGGAACCCAGTGCACTTGACGACTGGGCTATACAAATGTCACATTTCCTTATTACTGAAGTTTAGTGCTTCTTACATCGCTTCTCAAATTGTAGTCAGTTTATATATGCATGATGTCCTCCCTTAACTAGAAATAGTAGCTCTTTTCTTGCTTGAACCCTTCTCTGGTAGTTTTTATGAGAACGGCTCACCTCTGCAAAGACCTCATGCCCAATTTCTCAGCACACCTTATGTCCTGGTAACAATGTTTCTGTGATACTCATTTAAATACATTACATTTTATGATTCTACTAAATTATACAGAGTATACCAGGAAACATAATTTTTAAAAATTTTCAAAATTTATATTAAAATTGCATATTTAATTGGTAGTATAACTTATATTAGAGATATACTTTATTATACAAGAAATCATTTTATACCAAAACATTTATATGGTTAAATTTGACCATTTTCTTCCCTTAATATATTAAAAATTTTTACCCAGTTTTCAAAATTTATTTGTACTTGTGTCCTTTTGTTACTGTAAACTGTAAACTAATCTAATGTTCTTGGGCAAAGGACATATCTCAGTTGGTAGAGAGCTTGCCTAGTTTGCATGAAGCCCAGAGATTAACCATCAGCACCAAATAAACTAGCTGTGATGGCATAGGCCTGTAATCCCAACAATCAGAAGGTGAGCAGCCTTGACCATATAGGACCTCTTTTCCAGAATAGCTAATATTAATTACTCTTCAAATGATGTTTGTCTATAATATTATTTGTTCTCCTTCTAATTAACTTTTTGCATGCTATAATTTATACAAACCCTTTCTAGTTTTGTCTAGTAGAAATTTTAATATCATTTTAGAAAAAACAAAATTATAGGTAAGGCTATATAAGTACAATAACTCTACAGAAACATTGATTAAATCAGTTTTATTAGTCTGTTTCTATAGGATAAAATATTCATGTATATTTCATGATTTTATTTTTTCTTTAATATATCTCACTGTTTGGCTTCATTGACTGATTATTTACTGAAAAAAAAAAGATCCTATTTAATCTCTTCTTAGTTTAATCTGTTTTATTCACCTAGAAGAATTTTTTTTAATATTTGTAGAAATTTGTTATTTAGAGTTATATAACTTTACATCTTAGCTTTACCATTGCATAAGAAATATGGACCTGATTCTGTGTTCTATGAACTTTGTTGATTGGTTTCATCTTATAATCTGTCTTTTCCTGTGAAACTCTAAAAATACCTGCTTTCTCATACTTGCATATTTCCTTCTAAATGCCATATTCTAGGAATTGCACGTGGCATTATAAATTAAGTGTTCTCTCTCTTTTGCTTTCTCTTCAATAAGATTCACCTCCAGGAAATGAAAATCATTTGATGTTCACGGGCAGCCTGCTCTCAATGATTCACAAATAGATAGGTCAGAGCTGTTTATTTATAAGGCTTCAAAATCAATACTTTCAAAGAGAAAATAAAACATCCCATAAATCCTCACGCAAAAGGATTTCTGTTTAAAGCACTCCAACACTTAAGGCCGAAGTACTAGAATGAGTTATAGAACCAATGATGTTTTTAGTATTTTTATTTGTTAGTAAAATTATCATTCTCTAATTATTTTACATAGTTTTCTCCATAAATATAACCCTATTGTTTGTGTTATTAACAATGTATCTATTTGAATATGATTGCAACATGGTTATCCCTACAAAAAATATCCTCAGGTTTTTTTTTCCTTTTTTTTTCTTTTATTGTTATTAGCATTACTAATTACACTTTATTCATTTATTCATTTTGTATCCCCCCATAAGCCCCTCCCTCCTCCCCTCCCGATGCCACCCTACCTGCCCTTTCTTCATGCATGCTCCTCCCCACATCCACTGATAGGGAAGGTCCTCCTCTCCTTCCTTCTGATCTTAGTCTATCATATCACATCAGGAATGGCTGCATTGTCCTCTACCATGGCCTGGTAAAGCTGCTCCCCCCTCAGGGGGAGGTGATCAAAGAGTAGGCCAATCAGTTTATGTCAGAAGCAGTCCCTCTTCCCATCACTATGTAAGCCACTTGGACACTGAACTGCCATGGGCTACATCTGTGCATGGGTTCTAGGTTATCTCCATGAATACTCCTTGGTTGGAGTATGAGTCTTTGGGAAGTTCCCTGTATTCAAATTTTCTTGTTCTGTTTCTCTCCCTGTGGAGTTCCTGTCCTCTCCAGCTCTTGCTATTTCCCACTTCTTACATAAAATTCCATTCACTCTGCCCAACAATTGGCCATCAGGCTCAGCATCTGTTTTGATAGTCTGCAGGGCAGAGGCTTTCAGATGCCCTCTGTAGCAGGTTCCTAGTTTGTTTCCTGTTTTCTTCTTCTGCCTTTCAGAGGCCCTCTGTAGCAGATTCCTAGGTTGTTTCCTGTTTTCTTCTTCTTCTGATGTCCATCCTCTTTGCCTTTCAGGATGGGGATTGAGCGTTTTAGGTAGGGTCCTCTCTTTTGCTTAGTTTGTTTAGATGTACCGATTTTAGTGGGTTTATCCTATGTTGTATGTTTATATGAGTGAGTATATACCGTGTGTGTCTTTTTGCTTCTGGGACAACTCACTCAGGATGATCCTTTCCAGGTCCCACCATTTACCTGCAAATTTCATGATTTCCTTATTTTTCATTGCTGAGTAATACTCCATTGTATAGATGTACCACAGTTTCTGCATCCATTCTTCAGTTGAGGGGCATCTGGGTTGTTTCCAGCTTCTGGCTATTACAAATAAAGCTGCTACAAACATGGTTGAGCAAATGTCCTTCTTGTGTACTTGAACCTCTTTTGGATATATGCCTAGGAGTGGTATGGCTGGATCTTGAGAAAGCGCTATTCCTAGTTGTCTGAGAAAGCGCCAGATTGATTTCCAGAGTAGTTGTACAAGTTTACATTCCCACCAGCAGTGGAGGAGGGTTCCCCTTTCTCCACAACCTCTCCAGCATGTGTTGTCACTTGAGTTTTTCATCTTGGCCATTCTGATGGGTGTAAGGTGAAATCTCAGGGTTGTTTTGATTTGCATTTCCCTAATGGCTGATGAGGTTGAGCATTTCTTTAAATGCTTCTCTGCCATTCGATATTCCTCTACAGAGAGTTCTCTGTTTAGCTTTGTTCCCCATTTTTAAGTGGATTACTTGGTTTACTGCTTTTCAGCTTCTTTATTCCTTTATATATACTGGATATGAGTCCTCTGTCAGATAAAGGGTTGGTGAAGATTCTTTCCCAATCTGTAGGCAGTCGTTTTGTTTTGATGACAGTGTCCTTTGCTTTACAGAAGCTTTTCAGTTTCAGGAGGTCCTATTTATTGATTGTTGCTCTCAGAGCCTGTGCTGTTGGTGTTGTGTTCAGGAAGTTCGTTCCTGTACCAATGAGTTCTAGGGTATTCCCCACTTTTTTTTTTTTTTTCCAGCCGATTTAATGTGGCTGGTTTATTTTGATTGAAAGTGTATTTTATCAGATATTAGAATGGCTACTCCTGCTTGTTTCTTGGGTCCATTTGCTTGGAAAGTCGTCTTCCAACCTTTTACCCTCAGGTAATGTCTATCTTTGTGCCTTAGGTGTGTTTCTTGTATGCAACAGATTGCTGGGTTTTGTTTATGTATCCACTCTGTTAATCTGTGTCTTCTTACTGGAGAGTTGAGTCCATTGATGTTGAGAAAGATCAATGACCAGTTGCTGTTAGATCCCTTGATTTTGATGTTGGCTGTGGTCATCAGGTTGTGTGCTTGGTTGCTTTTTGTTTTACTATAGTATGGTTAATTATTTCCTGTGTTTTCTTGAAAGAAGCTAATTTTTGGGGGTTGTATTTTCCCTTCCAGTGTCTTCTGTAATGCTGGATTTGTTAGTAGGTATTGTTGAAATTTGTTTTTGTCATTGAATATCTTGTTTTCGACATCTATGAGGACTGAAAGTTTTGCGGGGTATAGTAGCCTGGGCTGGCATCTGTGTTCTTTTAGGGTCTGCATGATATCTGTCCAGGCCCTTCTGGCTTTCAAAGTCTCTGTTGCAAAGTCAGGTGTGATTCTAATGGGTTTGCCATTATATGTTACTTGGCCTTTTTCCCATGAAGCTTTTAGTATTTTTTCTTTGTTTTTTATACTTACTGTTTTGATTATTATGTGGCGGGAGGATTTTCTTTTCTGGTCAAATTTGATGGGTGTTCTGTAGGCCTCATGTATTCTTATTGGCCTCTCCTTTAACTTGGGGAAATTTTCTTCAATGATTTTGTTGAAAATATTTTCTGGGCCTTGGAGAAGGGAGTCTTCTTTTTCCTCTATACCTATTATTCTTAGGTTTTGTCTTTTCATATTGTCTTGGATTTCTTGGATGGTCTGTGTCAGGAATTTTTCGGATTTAACATTTTCTTTGACAGATACATCGATTTCTTCCATTGTATCTTCTAGACCTGAGATTCTTTCTTCCATGTCTTGTAGTCTGTTGGTTATGCTTACCTTGGTAGTTTCTGTTTTCTTCCCTAGATTCTTCCTTTCCATTATTTCCTCCATTTGTGTTTTCTTTAATTTTTCCAATTCTATCTTCAGGTCTTGAGTTGTTTTGTTTACTTCCTTCACCTGTCTGATTGTACTTTCCTGTTTTTCTTTTAGTTCCTTCAACTCTGTTTCTTTTATTTCATTCAGTTCCTTAAGCATTTCCTTTCTAAAGGCCATAAACTGTTTGGCTGCAGCTTCCTCTATTTCTTTACGGATGGCAATATTCTGTTTGAGTTTATCTTCCTCTATGTCTTTATGTATCTTATTTGTTTCCTCGGTTATCATCTTCATGAGCATAGTTGTTAGGTCATCTTCTTGGATTTCAGTTATGCTGGGGTGTCCAGGGCTACTTGCCCCTGGGTAACTGGGTTCTGGAGATGCCATATTGCTCTGTCTTTTGTTGCTTGAACTTTTACGTTGGCCTCTACCCATTGTGCTATCTTAGGTGTTTGGGGTTATTTTCTGGTGGTTCCTGGGGATCCTGTGGTGGAGAGAATCCCCTTTGCAGAAAGCTGGTTTTTCCTGAAGGATGTCTTCTCAGCTTTTTGGATATAGTCCCTGGATGGCTGGCGTTTTTTCAGGAGTTGCTGCTGCTCACCTCAGGGATAGAGACCTGAGTGGTAACTGTGGTCTTTGTTAGTCGAGAGGGTTCTCCTCTCACCCAGGGAAGTCCTGAGGACAGCTGCCCTGTTTCTTGGTTTCTTGCTGTAAATTTAATGATCAGCTGCTGTGACCCAGTTGGACATCTGGTGCACAGCAACTGTTTGTGCCTGTGTCTGGAGCACAGCTGAGTGATGGCGGCCTGGCCCTGCCGGTGTTTGCTAGACTTTTTCCAGGGAAGGATTGGGTGATTTAAGTCAGTACAGTTTCCTTCCTTTGCTGTGGATTCTCTGGAGACAGGGACTCCCAGTCTCTTTTTTTTGCCCTGGAGCACACTGCTCAGTCTCTGCCAGCTGGCTGGCCGTAGAAACTCCCTGTGTCTGGAGCACAGCTGAGTGATGGCAGCTCAGTCTCTGCCTTTCTGGCCTTTGGGAGCCTGGGTGTTTGCTTAAACTGGGTAATTTTCCCGAGACCTTTTCGGGGTGGGGGTGTCGGCTGAGTGATCTGAGATCAGACCAGCCGTTTCCTCCCTGTGTGAAACTCATTCGCTGGTGCCCTGGTGCCCACAGTTCTATCTCAAGTGGCGACTTAGGTGTGCAGGCAGGGCTCTGTGTTGGAGCCTGGGTCCCCGGCTCTGGCTCTGGGCTGGCTCCTGGGGCGCCTGTGGATCCCGAGTCTTTTCCAGGGGATGTCTGGGTGACCTAAGGTAGGTCCCAATCGTTTCCTGTACCATGGGGTTATCTCTCGACTGAAAATTCCAGTCTCTGATAGTGTGGTGCGTATGGTTCAGTCTGGGACCATGACCAGAGACACTGGCCTGTGGCTCTGGGCTGGGGCTGGGGCTGGCAGCCGGCAGCTAAGCATCTGGCGGAACCGGGATATCTTCCGCGGTTTAGCCAGGTAAGTTAAAAGCTGATTGAATCCCCCACCGTGGGGTATCCTCTCACCTGGGAAACACAATGACTGTGTTTTATGGCCGCAAGTTCTGATTGTTGGTCACTGTGCTGATCCTGCTGCTGCTGCTCAGAATGAGAGTCCTCCTGGCGCCACCATCTTCTATCCTCAGGTTTTTAACAACCACAGTGGTTGTTCACTCTGGTGGTTGTCAGTTTTGGTGGTTTTATTTAGAGTAATGATATTACATGTCAGTATAAGCAAGAATCAATGCTACATTAATATCAAAAAATTATTTCATTGCAATCACTGAAGTTATTGCAATGGTAATCATTAAACTAGTTGTTATCTTTTTGTTTGTGAGTGTCTCACTATGTTTATCAACTGAGGTGGGTACTTTTGCGTTGCTTAGAAATGAGAACAGGATCATTTTGATTTGCATCTCTCTGATGGCTAAAATGCAAATCAAAACTACCCTGAGATTTCACCTTATACCCATCAGAATGGCTAAGATCAAAAACTCAAGTGACAACACATGCCGAAAAGGTTGTGGAGAAAGAGGAACCCTCCTCCATTGCTGGTGGAAATGTAAACTTGTACAACCACTTTGGAAATCAATCTGATGCTATCTCAGACAATTAGGACTAGTGCTTCCTCAAGATCCAGCTATCCCACTCCTAGGCATATATCCAAAAGTTGCTCAAGTACACAACAAGGACGTTTTCTCAACCATGTTTGTAGCAGCTTTATTCCTAATAGCCAGAACCTGTAAACAACCCAGATGTCCATCAAGGAGGAGTGGATACAGAAATTGTGGTATTTTTTACACCATGAATACTGCTCAGCAATTAAAAACAAGGAAATCATGAAATTTGCAGGCAAATGGTGGGACCTAGAAAAGATCATCCTGAGTGAGGTATCCCAGAAGCAGAAAGACACACAGGGTATAAACTCACTTATAAGTGGGTACTACACCTATAACATAGAATTAACATACTAAAATACGTACACCTACAGAAGATAAACAAGAAAGAGGATCCAGAGTAAGATGATCAATCCTCACTTAGAAAGACAAATGTGATGGACATTGGAAGTAGGAGCAAACAATTATCAGGACAGGAGCCTACTGCAGAGGGCCTGTGAAAGACTCTACCTAGCAGTGTATCAAAGCAGATGCTGAGACTCATAACCAAACTTTGGGCAGAGTGCAGGGAATCATATGAAAGAAGGAGGAGTTTGTATGACCTGGAAATGACAGGACCTCCACAAGGACCAAATATATCAGGACACAGGGGTCTTCTATGAGACTGATTCTCCAACCAAGGACCATGTACAGATATAACCTAGAATCCCTGCTTGGATGTAGCCCATGGTAGCTCAGTATCCAAGTGGGTACCTAGTAAGGGGAACAAGGACTATTTCTGACATAAACTCAATGGCTGGCTCTTTGTCCTTCCCCCCACCAAGGAAGAAGCAGTCCTGCTAGGCCACAGAGGAGGACATTGCAACCAGTCCTGAAGATACCTGATAAGCTAAGGTCAGATGGAAGGGGAGGAGGACCTCCCCTATCAGTGGACTTGGAAAGGGGCAGGGAGGAGATGAGGGAGAGAGGGTGGGATTGGGAGGGAACGAGGGAGGGGGCTATGGCTAGGATACAAAGTAAATAACCTGTGATTAATATAGAAAAATTATAAAAAAAAAAGAAATGAGACCATGGTCTCATTATATATCTCTGACTCTCTGCACCTGAAACTCACTATATAGACTACACTGACTCCTAAATCATCCTGTCTCTATCTTCCAAAAGTTAGGAATGAGCTGCTTTACACAAATTCTGTTCCAAATTATGTGGGATTTCTCCATGAGTTCAGATACTCCCCCTTGTTTGTGGCACAAGCCCATCAATTACACAATTGTCTGTCTGAGACACTTGCAGAGAATGTAAGATAAGCTACAGAGTGCCAGACAGAAAAAAAAAATGGTTCCAAACCTTTGGTGGATCCTTCCCTAACTATCTTTCTCGCCTTGTTCATTATTTTATGATCTTAGCTGTAGAAAACTAACAAATATGAAGATCTTTTTTTGTTTGTTTGTCTTCTTCTTCTTCTTCTTCTTCTTCTTCTTCTTCTTCTTCTTCTTCTTCTTCTTCTTCTTCTTCTTCTTCTTTTTAAGAAAAGAAAACCTCTGCCCAAGGTTTGGTTATGAGTCTCAGCATCTGCTTTGATACACTGCTAGGTAAAGTCTTTCAGAGGCCCTCTGTGGTAGGCTCCTGTCCTGTTTCTTGTTTACTCCTACTTTCAATGTCCATCTCATTTGACTTTCGGGGGGATTGATCATCTTACCCCAAGTCCTCCTTCTTGTTTATCTTCTTTAGGTGTACAGATTTTAGTATGTTTGTCCTATCTTATAGGTCTAGCATCCACTTATAAGTGAGTACACAACAAGGACATTTGTTCAACCATGTTCGTTGCAGCTTTATTCGTAATAGCCAGGACCTGGAAACAACTTAGAATTCCCTCAGTTGAGGAATGAGTACAGAAATTGTGGTACATTTACACAATAGAATACTACATAGCAATTGAAAACAAGGAAATTATGAAACTTGCAGGTAAATGGTGGGATCTAAAAAAGATCATCTTCAGGGAGGTATCCCAGAAGCAGAAGGACACACAAGGTATATACTCGTGAGGATCTTTTAATCACTGTATCTTTTAAGCACCATGAGCAGCAATGCACTTGTTTGTAGTGTTTTTACCACACTTCTATAAGTGAGGCTTTGCAGAACTGCCTCAGCTTAAGTGATAATTCAGGATAAAAGTAGAGGAGTCAAGAACTAGACAACCATTCGTAGCATCATTGCATGATACGATTATTTCTTTTGTTGTGTAAAGCATCTTCAGTAGGGATAATTCACATAGAGATGAATGATGAAATATTTGAAATTGATGCTTTAATGGCATGTTTCAAATTTAAATAATGAATATGAGCCTAAGTTTGTGTTTTCAGCTATTCAGGATAGAAGCATGGTTCTAACCGTGTGGCAACTACTCTATACTATAGAATATAAAAAAAGAAAATATCCTATGCTGTAACATTTCTTATTTTTAATTAAGAATAAATATCCAAAATTTAATACATAATTTTCAGTATACACTAATACATTGTATACAAAGCCCTTTTTCCTGTTTCTCAATCCTGATATGAATCACTCTTGAATACTCTGTCACAATGTTCTCAGTCCATCAGAATGCTGTGAGTTATACAGTCAAAATATATCTGGACCTCAATATTTGTTACTTCTCAGTACTATTCTAAGCCACCAACAAGTGTTAACTAGATTTTTGAAAGAGTCTCTTACTTAATTTTGTTCCTGCCATTGTTCTGTCTAAACCAAATTTTGCTCACAGCCCAAACAGAATGTCCTAAAATTAAGTCTGTTCATATCCACTGTCATCTGAACCTTACTGCCAACATGCCCTCATACACAAGAACATCTCCTTCTTCATTCTTCTGATAATGCCTGCAGCCTTTTCCTTTCTCTATTCTACTAACTTCTTGTTCTGTATTTGCCAAGTCTACTTCACCCTCTACCTCAGCCCCAACAGTTCACATTCCTGCCCTTTTTCTTTCTCTCATCCATCATGGAAGACCATTGCTGTGTGTATGAACATAGGTATTATTCTACTTTTTTTTTTCAAATTTGCATACCTGCCTTCCACTTACTTTCATTAGAACCGTGGACCATAAGTCACCATAATGGCCTACAGTTTAGAATATGCTTCCTTCCTCAGCATTTGCCAATAATGTTAAAGTTTTTTTTTTTTATTTGTCTTTTTGGCATGTTTATATTTTCTTATTGGTTATGTTAGAATGTAAAAGCCTTTGGGGAAGATTCTTTTGATGGTTTCATTTAATGCTATAATCTAATATGTGTAGAACAAAGCTTGGCACATAAATTATGAATAGCTACATGTCAGTAAAGAGTTGGCACATTACAGATATGTGCTGCTGGGCTAATTCCACAACAGGAAAAATCGGCTTGTTATTTTAGAATCTATATATCCATTAACAAGGCAAAATTTCTTCCAATTTAAGACATTTATCAGGCCTCATCTGAAATGCTGCACATGAAAAGTTTGGTAACATATTGATAATGTGAATTAAGACATAAAATACAAACAGCCTTCAGTGGATATTTCCCACAAAAGGCCTTATGTCAAACAAAGTGGAGATTTACTGAATTGCAAAGGATAGTGTCTATAGTTGAGCTAATGAGACAGAGTACCTAAAACTCTCATTCATAATGAATAACTAAACATCAATATCATTCAGGTCATTTATTAGCACTAGATGTAAGTTCTATCAACTGTTATATGAGCAGCCAAACAACGCTTTTAAGATTTTGCTTGTGGGTGTGTTAAAGGCTATCTGGAGTCTTCAGGAAACCTTGATTGATCTCTGTTGGAAAGGCTGCTGAATATCTCACTTCAGGCCCCAGACCCTACCTACTTGCCAATACTTCTCCCTTCAACCAGAAAGCTCTATGTAGTTCAGTTTTATTGGCTGTGCTGACATCTACATTGTAAGCAGTCAATTCTACTGATGAAAAGTTAAGGCCAATGTTCTAGCGATTTGTGATGGGCATGATGTCTTTTCCATAATCTTCAAATGAAGGCATGTCATCACTAGTAAAGTACATTTGATTTGTTAGTAAAGCATATTCAAAGGGTCTTTTGGAGGTCAATATGTTTCAGATCTCTCAGTATGATATGTTGTGCCCTCTGTAAGCACACAGTGCAGCTTTGAAGTGAGGAGTCACTATTAATGTGCTTTGGGACTACTTTTAGTACAGAGATTTATATGAGCCTCAACATGGAGGCATTGAACTTTCAATATTAAGTCTTGTAGTTTTCCCTTTTGAAAAATGCACTTAAACAAACATACACAAACACACACACCACAAAGCAAACAAAAAAAAGATGCTTACTGCCTATCACTGCAGCCATTAACATGAGAATACAGAGAAGTTAAGGATAATTTACTAACTGTTCTTCTATTCATTTTTATGGTCCCAGAACACTGGAAGTAAAGAATCAGGAATTAAAAGGACCTGGAGGTGACAGGGGCTCCACAAGAAGACCAACAGGGCCAACTAACCAGGCCCCTGAGGGGCTTGCTGAGACTAAAGCATCAACCAAGGGCCATGCATGAACTGGACCTAGGCCTCCTACAAAGGTGTAAAAGATGGGCAGCTTAGGCCTCAAGTGGGTTCTCTAGTAAGGAAAGTGGGGAATGTATCAGATAAGGACTCACTTGCCAGTTTTGATCATTTCCCCTGGCAGGACTGCCTTACCAGACCACAGGGGAAGAGGACATGTTCATTCCTGATGCAACTTGGTAAGCTAAGCTGAAAAGGAAAGGAAGTTTCCCTTTTCTGAGGAAAAGGGGAGTGGAAAGGGGAGAGGAAGGGAAGGTGGGACTGGAAGGAAACTAGGGATGGGGCTACAACCAGGAATAAGTAAATAAAATATAAATTAATTTTTTTAAAAAAGAAATGGTGAATAGCCTTTAATAAGGCCCTTCTTTTTCCTTTTTTCTTTTTTTATAATTTATTTACTTTATATCCAGATTACAGCTCCCTCCGTCATCATCCCCTACCCCATCTTCTTTCTCCCTCATTTCCCTATGCCCCTTCCCTAGACCACAGAAAGCAGAAGCCCTACTCCCCTACTATCAGACCCTAGCCTAGCCTATCAAGTCTCATCAGAACTGCCTCTTCCTCTGTGGCCTAGCATACATGTGGCTCACTGAGATTCAGTTATCATTAACCTAGAGTGGGTATGAATTTCTTTTTTTTGGGGGGGGGTATGAATTTCAAGAACAGAAGTTGTGCCCTGTCATCTGAAAGAGATACATATTTTGGAGTGAAGTTACACAAGACACATCAGTTGATGTTTTTCTAACAATGTTAACAATGAAGAATCATAAGGGAATCCATTCTTCCTCTCTTACATGTCATCCCTGAACTGTAGCATCCTTGAACTACAGCTATCATGCTGTGTTGTTATTTGTAACTAGGTTGTATTTTTTAATACAGTCTTTTTGTAAAATATGAAGAAAATTCATCAACATTTTTCGTGCATTCCCAGTGTAACATACCAGTGACACATATGTCTGTGTCACTGTGTTACATTAAAGGCAGTTATTGATCTGGTGCTATTGATTTACAATTATAAAATAGTTTGAAGATGATAATATATGTTATTAACAATTATATATGTCCTTCATTTTCTGTTATAAAAGTGAAATAATTTTCCAAGTCACTTAGTGATTAAACTTTAATTTTTCTCAGTCTCCAAAGAGCAAAAATAGTGCCAGAGTATGTACTGTGTTCACAGATAAATTGGTTGTGATTGAACTCAAGAATGGTTAATGTTGGCTTTTCTAAAAGACATGTGTATATTATTTTGATGAATGGATAAGAACTGAAGACACTCATGTATGTCAATTATTGCAGGGTATTTCATTCCTATGTGCTTATTTCTAAAGGAACTTCACACATATCATAAGCACACATCAGTGGTTTTGTTACAAACAAATGACATTATAGTTATTACAAAGAAAACAGCATAGTAGAAATCAAGTCTTTCAAGTGGGTATGAGAAAATATTTACACTTGAGCTTGGTGTTACAATATCACAATATCAAGGATTGGGTTGGTAGTGGATTAGAAATATAAGTTTAGAGAAAAATGTGAACAAGACTTATCAGGTATAAAATGTAGGCATTAGAGGGAAGGTTAAATGTAGGATGTGAAAATTGTTATAAACTTAGGAGGAAAGCCAGTTTTTATCTCTCTTTTTAAATTTAATTTACTTTTTATTTATGTGTAGGTGGTGTGATAGAAGTACACATCTCCTTGTGAGCACCTGCACCCAGAACGAGGACATGAGGTGTTTACACTCTCCCTTTCCATCTTATTTTTTGAATCAAACTCTCTCACTAAACCTGAAACTCAGCCTTTTTTTTTTTTTTTTTTTTTTTTTTTTTGCTAGCCTGGATGGCAAGTAACCTCCTGAGACCCCTTTGCCTCTGTCTCCAAATACTTGGGCTACAGATAAATGCACCCACAAGCTGCTTTTACATGGTTTTGGCAGTTTGAAATCAGGTGTTACTGCTTGCATAGCCATTGCTTTCACCTAAATCCAACACCCAAGTTTCATCTATGTTACGGAATTTTAATAAGCAGTAAAACAACTTGGTCAAATACACATGTTTGAAAAGTATCTCTGGTTGCAATGCAAAATACAAACTGAATGGGAAAATTTGACATTTTCATCTTTAAGAATAAAAAATGATTATATGAATAATGGGTACTATGGGAATTGTGATTATGATTTATTTTAAACATTCAACCCATGGTGACCCTCAAATTACCTGTCTTTCTAATGGCAAATAGATTAAAGGGCATTAAAAAAAACCTGTGCTTTATATGCAGAATAAATTGAAGACTTCATGGATACAGTTGTTGTACCATATATCAGAATATTATTGACCCTGTCACATCTATTTCCCACATAAATTCCCTCATGTCCATCATTTTATTGGAACGTCAGACAGTTTGTATGATGACCGAGTGCCTTATCAGAGGAACAATTAAAATAATATAATCATGTTGGCTTATCAAATACTTTCCCACATAACAAGCTTGGACACCTTTTCATGTCCATGTGTGCCTTGTGAACAATCAGAGCTGTCTCAGCTACGTAGCCTCAACCATGTTTAGAGGGATGTGTGGCACAGAACAGAGAATCTTATAATCCAGTTACCATTTTAATTAATCTTCTAACTTCCCTTGTTTTCTATCTGGGGCCACACTACCCCTTAATTAATTTATATTTACATGTCTCATGATGTCATCAAATATCCAATTGTCCAATATTTTTCGTTACCAGTCTATCTCCCAAAGGGTTTCTCAACTGATCTTTTCAGGGATGATGGCAATGAACTCAAACCTACATGCTCACTGGATAGGTCATACACTTGATTTAGTGAAGTCACTATGTCACTTTAAACAGTTATTTTCAGGAAATTCTGTTTAGAAATAATCTATCAAAAATGTGAATAGCGTTTAATTTGCCTAATGTTGTGCATATTTAAGCTAATTTTAAAAAATAAATTCTAATTCCCCCCCCTTTATTTATTGTTATTTAACTGGGTAAAGCTGCCCTATTTTCACTTCTACTGTATAGCTTTGCCAATCATCTATTTCCCCCTCTATCACACAACTGTCAGTCTACAGGAAATAGTGTTCTGCAGCTAGCCAATGTCCAAACTGAGACATATCAAACTGTCAGAATTTTAGACTTGCTTCCATTAAGGAGAGACTTCAAATCTAAATGCTGTGAACTGAACACAAATATTGTATTTAAAAATGCCTTTCTTAGAAATATGACTGTGGGAGTGAGACCAGAGAATAAGTCGTGTAATGAATAGTAACCGAATGCTGAAACACTGTCAGGAAGACCACCTGAGAAGGTTTGCCCAACATTGCTACAGCAACAGAATGTCAAAACGGTCTGTACATTCTGGTTTTATAAGATGAGGTGACAGGAAGGGATCTTGATTGTTCCTTCCTGACCTCAAATGAACCCAGCACACTCCCTCTCCCTGGCAGGTACTGAGTACACCTGCTGACTAAACAAAAGCATAGAACCCTAAAATTCAAACTGAGTCCAATGCAATACAGGCAACCAATCAGCATCAAACACAATCTGATTAGAAAAGCCATCTGAGGTAAATTAGCTTAAAATGAAGCAGTATAGTTCCCTAAAGCGTATAATGGGGCCAAGAACTGAAATCACACTTGCACATGAATAATGATGAGGTTTAGAGGGTTCTGAATTCGGCTTAATTTGGGCAATAATAATTGCTGCTTGCCAGCAATGCTTCTGGGTGCTTCCTCTGCTGTATGTTTGCAAACAGTGTCAGAGAGTCAGGACTGAGATGAACAGAAATTTTTGTCAAAAATCTTTACAACTTCCCTTCAAAGGTTATTTTTATAGAAATTGAATGTGAAGTCATGCATACTATTAAATCAATTTATCCGTACTCTCCAAAGTGTCCTTTCTTCTCCTTTAGAGAAATCATAAATAGCTTCAGCTAATATAAACAGCCCAAAGCCACATTTAGACTAATGCAGTTTAAATGAGATTTTAACCCTAGACCTCGCTTTTTAAAAGCTTAGTTTCTAATTGGATAGTGCGTTTTATAGAATACTGGAAGACGCAATGTTGATTGGGTTCATGCAATGAAGGAAAAGTTGCCACCCTAAGGTCGACATCTGTTGACTCTCAGATGACAACCAATATTCACAGTTTGAGATAATGGCTGTCTACAGTGGAATTCTTGGCAATTCTACCTCATAATTTCAAGACTATTCACTGTGAATGCAAGTACATCAAAACCTGAAGAAGACAGTGTTTCCTGCCGTGGAGCTTTTTATGTGTTCTGCTCACACAGCTTATGGGTGAAATGCAGTGGTAAGGTCGGAAACAGTTGCCTTTGATTGAGGGCTTCTAGGAACTAGATTTTTTTTCCTTCCTTAGGTTCCCTACACTAAGATGCAATTAATAACTGAACAGTGTAATGGTGTTAGTGAGTGGTACTCAAAACAAAGACATTTTATTAATCACAGAGTCTGAGCAGATGCTGACTATGGCCTTTCCCCATGTCTGTTACGGTTTAGGCATCTTCCAGGACTCTTGTGATGAGAATGGCTAAGCCTGTGAGCAAATGGGCTTCCTGGAAATTCAACCAATCAATTCTTTTTTGACACTCAGCATGTTCCATTGTACTGTTTTCAGAAGAACAAGGAGAACTGTTGTGTAGGGGGTTCTCTTTGGAAGCAACGAGTTGGCATTCATTTTAATTCTGAGCTCACTGGGATGTCAAACTTGTTTTCTAAATTCACCTTGCTTGAACTGAAGCTAATGAGTTTAAACTATTAAAATATTGTATAGGAACTGGAGAGATTTAAGAATTTAAGAATGCTGACCTTTCCTCCAGAGGACCTGGGTTCAGTTCCCATCACACACAGGGTAGTACACAGACATCTGGAACTCCAGTTCCAGGGGATTTGGTACCCTCTCCTGCTCTCCACTGCCAGCAGACATGCACACGGTGCACAGACATACAAGCAGGAAAAACACTAATACACATAAAAGAAATAAACCTTTAAAATGTAGATATAGAAACACTCATGTCAGTACAGCTATATTCCTTACTATGATTTAATTACACAAAACAGTTACACTTGAATCACACACACATATTGCTTAAAATCAATTCATGTAAGTTCCCGGAAAAGTGGTGAGAATATTGTACAATTTTCATCTACATTTTTAAAGTGAGAAGAGACAGGATATAAACAGTTTAGAAATAAGTGGAAGAAAATGAGCATTTCTAACATATCTACCAAAGTGTTTTAAATACAGGTGAAAAGTGATGGAAAGAGTAGTGACAGAGTAACCAAAACATCTTCAGATGATAAATTTTACCAGGCAGTGTACTCAGGAACCAGTTTTACTTATTTGTTTCTAAAACGCCAAATCTCTAAGTAAAATTAGAATTTTCTCTGTACAATTTGAGTGGAGAAGGAAGTCAGCTCACCTGGATCTTAAAGAAATAACTTTTTCTCTTAGAAAAGTTTATGTTTCCAAGGCTTTGAGAGTAGATCTAACAGAAAATCAAACACAGAAACAGTTATGGTAGATATGCCCCTGAAGTGCAAGAAAAACATGTTTCTCAAGTTTGCCCATTAATTATCTTTTAATGTGTATACAATGCCAGTATATGGTTGTCCAATTAGTCTTTTGTTTGCTTATTTTTGTTTCCAAATATGTGTCTTTGCAGTGTTTTTGTTTTGTTTTGTTTTTCTCCTGTGTGTGTGGAGGTGGGTGGAGGAGAAGGAGAAGAAAAAGGAGAAGGAGAAAGAGATAAAAAGGAGAGTTCAGGATTTTTTTTTAAAGATTTATATGTTCTTTATATAGCATTTTGCCAGAGCTCACTATAGATGGTTAAGAGCCACCATGAGGTTGCTAGGAATCAAACTCAGGATCTTTGAAAGAAGAGAAAGTGTTCTTAACCTCTGACTGAGACTCATAACCAAACCTTCAGCAGAGTACAGGGAATCATATGAAAGAAGAGGGAGTTAGTATGACCTGGAGAGGACAGGAGCCCCACAAGGACCAAATATATCTGGACAAAGGGGATTTTGTGAAACTGTATCTCCAACCAAGGACCATATATGGATATAACCTAGAACCCCTGCTCGGATGTAGCCCATGGTAGCTCAGTATTCAAATGGGTTCCCTAGTAAGTGGAACAGAGACTATTTCTGACATGAACTCAATGGCAAGCTCTTTGACCTACCCACCCCCATCCGAGGGAGGAGCAACCCTGCCAGGCCACAGAGGAGGACATTGCAACCAGCCCTGAAGACACCTGATAAGCTAAGGTCAGATGAAAGGGAAGGAGAACCTCCCCTTTCAGTGGACTTGGAAAGGGGCAAGGAAGAGTTAAGGAAGGGAGGGTGGGATTGGGAGGGAATGAGGGAGCAGGATACATCTGGGATAGAAATTTAATAAACTGTAACTAATATTAAAAAAAATAAAAATTTAATTATAAAGAAAGAAATGGAAGAGTGAGCAAGCAAGACAGTCAGATAAAGAGTTTCTCAGATTTTTGTGTTTTATTTTTAAAGTAAGAGAGGAAATTCGATTGGGTAGGATAGATGCGAATAATCTGTGAGGAGTAGAGAGAAAGGAAAAATATGATCAGAAAATACTGTATACTTTTTTTTGTTAAAAATGTTAGTGTACCCCCATACCTCTTCTTTACACTTCATTTCGTGGATGTGGATGCAATGTAACCAGGCTGCCTCCTGCTCCTTTTACCACACTGAGGGAGGTAGAATTGGTAGGAGACAAGGGAGGGGGCCACACCCAAAATACAAATTGAATAAATGGTAGTAAATGATTAAAAATAATCAGAAAGGTTAAAAAAAATACTGAAGTAGGTTGCCTGCTCCATGATTACTTAGCCAGCCCACAGAGTAAGAGGATCCAAGCATTCCTGATGGGACCTGATACTCTAGGGCCAGACAGTAGGGGAAGAAGACTTCACCTATCAGTTGACTAGGGAAGAGTGATGGGGCGGGGAAGGAAAGGAGGGTAGGAACGGGAAGAGATGAGGATGGGCGTTTACAACTGGCATGCAAAGTTAATAAATTGTAAATAATAATAATAGAATTAAAATACTTCACAAGAAAAAAGTTAGTATGCAAAAAGTAAAGGAAGGAAGGAACAGGAAGAGAGAGAGGATGGAGAGGGATGAAAAAGAGAGAAGAATAAGGTCAATATAAACAAACTCCACTATTGCATTCCTGACTGACTGTGGGATTTCTTCTATTTTAAAGCCCCAAGGAGAAAGCTTCATTTAAATGTGATAGTGCTGTGTCTGGCAGTATTACCTGTGCCTATTACCACTCAGCTGCTTTGTCTCCTTCAGTTGTAACTTAAACTATTGTCTAATTCTTATACTGTATTTTAAGATTATTGACCACTTTCAGATCTTTTGTAAGTGGCAAAAAGATCTATATATAGTTTCTCTAGCATGTTAACTAAAGAACACTCAAAACCCTGAAGCTTTTCTTATTTCAGATCCATTGACACTGGTCACAAAAATGCCATACGCCATACACTGTTAAAAGATAAAAAAACAAAACAAAACAAAACAAAAACTATACAATAATAGGAACAAGTTAGAGGTTTTGATTCCTATTGCATTCATTATGCTTGATTGTAATGGAACTTGGAGATGATCTAGCAAATGCACATAATTTTATAATGGCAAGCAATGAGAACTTCAGGGAAAACTGAAACACCCATCAGTGCTACATGGAGCACAAACCAGGCTCTTCTGACTCAAACTATTTCATGGATATGTATTTTTTTTGTAAAATTGTCATATGTGAATTAAACATATTCATGAATTTTGTTGAGTTATTTCATACATACATATAAATTACTTTGATTACAATCACCTTCATACCCATTTTGATGCAGTTACATCCCGGCTGTCCCAATCTTCTTCCTAGATAGTCCCATCTTGACTTTCATTCATATTTTGGGTGCTTATGATTTAATGATTTTTGTCAAGGTTGCTTTCACAAGAGTGAAATAGATATTATTTACAGAAGAATGTCAACTTCACATGGTTACATCACCGAAATAAATGCCTCCTCCTTCCTCAACAACCATTAACTGCTCTTATCTTCAAATGGAAGAATCAGACTGATGTGCCCCCTCTTCCCTCCATAATGAGATGTTAACAAGTTCAAATGTTATGCAAGTTGTCAAAGCTATTGATGTGATGGTCTGAAGCCAGCATTCCATAAGACTACTATTTTCTCCAGGTCCTACATTCTTTTTGCTCCTTCTTCTAATATGTTCTTAATGTTTTGGAAGATATATATATATATATTTATATATATAATATAAGATATATTTATATATATATAAATAATATAAAGTATATAATATAAATCACATATATATTATATAAATCACATATAAGAATATAGGATATAGATATATATGTCACATATAGAAATAAGCATCCAAAAATAGCATAATAACTTAATAACTGACTAGCTTACAAGAGTCTTCAGTAACTACTGCTGACTGCAAAAGACTAACACAATTAGGTGCTATGTATACTCAAAAGTTCTTCATTCTTTCCTAGACTTTCTATACTTAAATGTGATTACAACAGAGAAAATGGTCAAAGAACCAGCCACTGAGTTCGTTTCAGAGACAGTCCCTGTTCCCCTTACTAGGGAACCCACTTGAATACCCTAAGGATAAACAGCCTTGCCAGGACACAGAGGAGGACATTGCAGCCAGTCCTGATGAGACCTGATAAGCTAGGGTCAGAAGGAAGGGGAGGAGGACCTCCTCTATCATTAGACTTGCAGAGAGGAATGGGAGAATATGAAGGAGAAAAGGTAGGATTGGGAGGGAATGAGGGAGGGGGCTACAGCTGGGATACAAAGTGAATAAACTGTAATTAATATAAAAATATAATTAAAAATGAAATAAAAAATATGACATTTCCTTTTTATGAAGGGTTTGTTTGTTGAAACAGAGTTTCTCTGTATAGCCTTTGCTTTCCTGGACATGCTTTGTAAACCAAGATGGCCTTTAACTCACAGAGGTCTGCCTGCCTTTGCCTTCCTGAGTGCTGGGATTATAGGAGTACAAAAATGGCATCCTGAAAGTTGAGTAAACTGTGGGAAATAAGTCACATCTTCCTAATGGGAATACTCTGATGATATGAAATGTGCTTTTGTACTTCCTTTGGTTTGTTTACGTTGTGATCAAAGTAAGACATGTAGTGTTTTTACCCAACAAATACTCTCTCCTAAATGCCCTTTGACTGCCATGTTAAAATGTATTTCTAGCAATTTTGTCTTTCCATCATCTTTCTATCTTGCTTCTAGCCTATTTGTCTAATCTTGTAAAGATGATTTTATTTCTGTAATATTAAGAATAACAACTTTTTTTCCTGATTACACCACCCCTTTCTTGGCTTTTCATTACAGCAAATGTCTGAAATTACTTGCACTAGTTTTCCATAATTCTTTTCATGTTCTATCTTAAAGCTTCTCTCTTCAGACCTTAACCCTAACCTTAACCCTAACCCTAACCCTACCTCTAACTCTAACCCTACTCTGTCATTCAACTCCTATCATTCAGCCTGCACTTGCTTTATTCACCACTGTGCTGAAATTGCAGAAGATAATGACCTGTCTCAGGACCATTTTATTTCATCTTATTGGTGGCATGTGACACACTTTATCATTTTTTTTTTCTCCATGATCCATTTTCCTTACAAAGTCTGTGATATCATGCATTCTTTGTTTATTTTTTGCATTTTTAAATTTTATTTTTATTAATTACAGTTTATTCACTTTGTATTCCAGCTGTAACCCCTCCCCCATCTCCTCCCAATCCCACCCTCCCTCCCTCTTCTTCTCCTATGCCACTCCCCCAGTCCAATGATAGAGAAGGTCTTCCTCCCCTTTCATCTGATCCTAATCTATCAGGTCTCATCAGGACTGGTTTCTTTGTCTTCCTCTGTGGACTGGTAAGGCTTCTTCCCCCTCAAGTGGAAGTGATCAAAGTGCTAGCCCATGAGTTCATGTCAGAGACAGTCCCTGTTCCTATTATTGGGGAACCCTCTTGGACACTGAGCTGCCATGGGCTATTTCTGTGCAGGGGCTCTAGGTTATCTCCATGCATGCTCCTTATTTGGAGTATCAGTCTCAGAAAAGACCCCTGTGCCCAGATATTTTGGTTCTGTTTCTCTCCTTGTGGGGCTCCTGTTTGCTCCAGGTTTTTCTATCACCCCTTTCTTTCATAAAATTTCCTGCACTCTGCAAAAAGTTTGGGTGTCAATCTCAGCATATTTTGATACTCTGCAGGGTAGAGTATTTCAAAAGCCAAAAGCTGGAAACAACCCAGATGTCCCTCAGTTGAGGAATATATACAGAAATTGTCGTACATTTACACAGTGGAATACTACTCAGCAATTAAAAACAAGGAAATCATGAAATTTTCAGGAAAATGGTGGGATCTAGAAATCATCATCCTGAGTGAGGTATCCCAGAAGCAGAAAGACACACATGGTATATACTCACTTATAAGTGGATATTAGACATTCAATATAGGATAAACATACTAAAATCTCTACACCTAAGGAAACAAATCAAGGAGGACCCTAGAAAACAGGAAACAGGATAGACTATCATGCATTCTTGCTTATCTTTTGTTATCTTGCCTACTCCTTTTTCATTATACTTCTGCTATCTTAATGTTGAAATGCTCTAGTCTCAATCTCTGGTTTTCCTTTTAACTTTGAATTTTTTCTAGTTCTTTGACTTGGGATAGCTTCCATGCCAGTGACTTTCAAAGGTAATATTAGTCCCATGGAGAGCCTAAAGGCCAAAGAGGCAACTGATGGAAACTCAAAGGCAGATTAATGCAAAAGTAAGAGGTTTATTCAGATCATTACACAATGGGGCCTCCTTACAAGTCAACAAGGAGCAACAGTGGAGCCCAAAAGCCTTTGGTTTTTAAAGGAAAAAGTATATGGAGGTGTGGGGTTGCAAGCTTGTCAGTACAGAATTGGTTCATTTTAGGCACTCAAGTCGCCGGACATCTACAGGATATCTGATCTTTAAGTTACACTGGGGATGTCTTATGACATGAAGATTTGGTGTAAGTTGGGGGGGGGGGTGACCATCACATCCTGAGACTTCTCCAAAAAGCAGAGTGAAGAGTTGTTTGGGTAGGGAGTTGTAACCTTCTGGACTGGTAGCCACGAAACCCTATCCTGTACTGCCAGATTGGACAGTACTTTGCAATAGGGAGGAGACCTTGGGGGCAATCTTTTGCAAGAGGGAGAAGACCTTGGGCACACTGCTTGGCCTAGTTTAAGTGTTTTACAGCAGGGTGGGTCTTGTCTCAATTCATCTGTTTCTTCCGTCTGTGTCCTGCTTTCTGGAAAAGTGCTGAGAGAACTTAGTTTAACATGGCTATAAAATTCATATAAAGATACCTTGTTCCTCTCAGAATAACTCCACATTACTCCTTTGTCTTAGAATTCATACTTTCATGTCCAGTTGCCTATATGATTTACATATGTATCATATGCAACATATGAATGTCTATGTTTCATCGCTTTTTCTGTCTCAGACAATAGTAACTCAATCTGCTCAGCCACTTGAACATATGCCCAAAAGTGTCTTTTAAGTCCACTCCTAATCACATACTTCACTATGAACCGACCAACCTATATTTAGTTCTGTCTAAAAGAGATATATGTACAAATACACACACACACACATAATACAACATATATGTGCAAACCGCACACACACACGTCTGTAGAATATATATATATATACCAAAAAATATTTGTCTCTATTCTTAAAGTTTGGTTTGGTCATCTCTAGCATATATTTAAACAGTAGGATGTTAATAGAGTTTGTTACTATTACACTTGCCACTTTGTAATTTTTTTTGGAATATATATATATATATATATATGAACTGCAATCTTTCTTTATCCAAAAGTCCCACAAGAAACTCCTTAGTTCTAGCATAGAAATTGATTTCTATTAATACCTGAGTGTGGAAGGAAACTTCCTCAGACCCTACAGAAAGCCCTGGACTCAGCCCTCACCTTGGTTTCAATCTTGTGATTCCCTAAGAAAAAGCAAGGCCTGAGCTATGGCCTTAAATGCTGTGAACTAATAAGAGATGTTTAAGATGCTATCTTTGCATTACGTGGAAACAGAAAACAAACATATCTGTTGTTTTGTTTTGCTTAAAATGTTTGTGTGTGTGTGTGTGTGTGTGTGTGTGTGTGTGTGTGTGTGTGTGT
>NW_026585686.1:12090322-12247030 GCF_907164565.1 Psammomys obesus
TGTGTGTGTGTGTGTGTGTGTGTGTGTGTGTGTGTGTGTGTGTGTGTGTAGCCTTACCACAGCACTCCTGTGGAGTTAGAGAACACTTTGTGGCAGTCTGTTATCTCCTTCCACTACGTGGGTTTCAGGAATCAAACTGAGGATGTTATACTTGGCAGCAAGCACCTTTACTGGCTCAGCCATGTTGCTGGCCCTTGTTTTCATTTACTTTTCTCTGTTCTTATTTAACCATGTTTTAGCTTACAAATGGTATAACATCAACAATAAAATGCAAGAACATGGCTAAAATGAACATAGGTGAGAAAAAAAGCAGTATAAACAGAATAGATAAAAGAAACTGAGTAAGAGTAGGAACCCTGTTCATCAGGACCAGCTGTCATCAAGAACTGAGAAGCTGCTAGTGCCTGGATTTTCTCCACAGTTGTGCTACAGCCACTTCAGAGCACTGAGCCTGGCCAAGCCTGTTGTATTGAATGGAGTCTGATTAACTTAGATAAGTCCAACAGCCCTGCTATGAAATTTTAGCCAACAACCTGTGTCTCTGAACCAATCAAGAATTTCTCCAAAAGCACATGGAAATGCAATAGTTGCTTGCTTGTGTTTTCTTTTACCATGTAACCCACGTTGGCAGCAAACTTTTGATCATAACACTTCTTTACCACAAATACTGCAACTATTCATTAAGCCCATGTCCAGCCAAAATATATTTTTATGTAGTTTAAATCCTGATTTCTAATTGGGAAAAATAGAAGTTTGATAATAACTATTAAAATAATTTTCACTTTTCACGCTATCAATTAAAACAGTGTATTATAAACAATCTGAAATTTAGGAAAAATCAAATTTAACCTTGCAAGGAAGGGTTGATCAAGCCTCAACTTTTCTGTTGAAGAGTTAGCTGCATATTTGTCCACCAGAGGGCACCCACACAATCTCTTTCAGCATTATCATTCTTAAGAATTATTTAGATTTCATAATTGCAAGTGAGTATACAGAGGAAGAAGGAAGATGTGACCACTCCAAAGAAGGATGTGTCCCTTTTGAATAAGTTGGTGTTATGATGCATGTTCTACTTAGGATGATACAGTTAAATGAACACTGTAGTCACAATCAGACAGCTAATGATGAAGTCACCACAGGGTATCTGCATGCATGACTTACTCTCACCCTTTTCCCTACAAACCTAAAGCCATCTTCCTCTCCCAGAATTTAGTCATTAAAGCACTGAGAAATATGAAGATTGTTCTGTGAAGGCTGATAGTCTAATGTAAATATGTTCACATGACTGATAGTTAACCATTTATATGCCATGATTATAGGAAATTCTTACCTACATGCTTGTTAAGTTCCGCCATGCTTTATTTATTTATTTTTATTTATTTATTTATTTATTTATTTGTTTATTTATTTATCTATTTATTTATTTTTTGCAATCTGTCAGAAACTTAGAGATATTTTCAAACAAAATTTATCCAGTTGTTTTGTGTTACGGCAATAGAGTTTTCTCTTGACTGACTCTAGAATCAGAGATTGTAAAATGTTATAAAATAAATCAAATGAGTTTTTTTCAGTATCAGGAAAGCTCAATAACAAATTTCCCTCAGGTATTAGATGTAGCTCACTGGAAACATTTAAAAGATAACCTCCATGTGGAGATTTCTTTTTCTTTTAAGGAAAATTCTATAATTCACATAGAATAATAATATTCTTAACATAATCATATACACCTTGGCCAAACAACAAAGCTGGAAGCATCACACTGTTATGTTACAAAATATGGCAAAGCTACAGTATTCACAAACTAGAGCAACATTAACAGCAAAAGATTCACCAGCTAACTGACGAAGACAAAGAACCTGAAAATAAACTCACATATCAGCTGTCAGCTTATTTTCCTCAAAGGTGTCAAATATAAAAATTAAAAAATAGTTTCAGGAGAGGAGGACCTCCCCTATCAGTGGACTTGGGGAGGGGCATGCATGAAGACAGGGAAAGGGAGGGTGGGATTGGGAGGGCAAGAGGGAGAGGCTTATGGGGGATACAAAGTGAATAAAGTGTAATTAATAAAAGTTAAAAAATAGTTTCAGATTAAACAGACTTATATAAAAGAAAAAAATGATAGCCTCCAAAGAAGAATCCTCTTCCAACTAGGAGCAACAAATAAAATGTCACTCATACATGTATTGGATTTTGTCTTACTTGTTTAATGGTTCAATGCCTATCCTCAAACATGGGATTCAACTTTACAGTGTCCCTACTAGGTGTGACAGCCTACAAAGAGTACCTGTAGGTGTGACAGCCTACAAAGAGTACCTGTAAGAGGAGACAGCAATTGAATGGCTGCTGGATATGTAAAAATGTGTGCAATAGGAGAGAATAAGTTTGTGTGTCTGTGTGTGTACCTATGCGCGGATGTCTGTGTTCATATGAGTATATGTGCACATATATATATATATGCATGTATATATGCATATATGTGCGTATATGATTGTGTTTATGTGTATTTGTGTATATATGAATGCGTGCGTGTATCATTTCTATTTAAGCCCTTGTTACCTTTTTCTACATATTTATTCTAGAAAGTAAGAACCTATTTTGAATGCAGGAGGAAGATTTTTAATATTGTGCATGCGTCCTAGTTGTGAATACACACATATCATAAGATAAGCAAATTGTTAGAAGTCTATGCACAAGAAGGCACAAAACAAAATTTTAAAATAACTATTTTTCATGTTTTTAAATAAATCTTACAATATACAGGCCATGCTATCATGGTGTTGTTTTTGCAAAGGAAACAGAAAGTTAAAGTTGTGGAACCTGGTGTACTAGTGCATTGTCTCTCAGAACTTAAGGCACAGAAAAGAGAATCTAGACTTTGAGATCAGCATGGGCTATACAGCCAACACTACCAAAAAGAAATGATGAAAGAAAAAAAAGGCTGAGTTTAGCATATTAATAAAATTTTCCTGAACATCTGGAAGGTCATTTGTCAGTGAAGATGGGACTTGTGACACTATATCTATGGTGGGCTGTTTAGGATCCTAAAAATAAGACTTAAGAATTACTCCATATACTAACGTGCATAGATGTTTTGTATGAAAATAGATTCCCAAATAAAATCAATATGCAGATACACATATTATTTGCCTCTGCATTTGTAAAACTAAACTACTCAAGTTGTTTTATTTTTTTTTCCTGAGCTTTCTAAATGGAAAAATGTGAAAACGCCTAAAAAATCCAATTTGAGATTTATCATTACTACAGAAATTAACTTGCTCAAGAAAATTATGTTTTTCATGATGCTAAGATCAGAAGGAGGTGCTGTTCTTGTCCCCATGAGGATGAGCAGGGTTTTTCTGAACCGTGCAGCTTCCCTGCCAACCCTATGGCACTGCTTTGGGCTACTTTTTGTCCTTGTCATTTTAAGAATTTGCTTATCTGAAAAGAGCCATCAAAGGAACAGTTACAGGGACCAGGCTGACATCAAGAGAAGCTGGGTCACTGAGACCTCAGGGAGCGTTGTCAGTCCTTTCACCTCATGTTCTGTGATCATGAGCTGGTTTCTGAAACATGGCAGGGCAAGTCTGAGCGGTGTAGACCAGTCTCCAAGGGCCACATGCTATCTAAATGTCCTAAACAATTTGAAGTATAAATTAGGAAAAAGAAAGATTATTATTCTGGGGTTTACCATAAACATCTCTGTGAAGGCAAATAAGTGAACAGAGCTGTGAAGCATGGTTATCAAAACCATTCCTTTAGAAATGGGGAAAAAAATCCAGTTTAGAGATTACCCCACAGAGAAATGAATTTACTATATTTGGCATAGAATTTTAAACTTTCAAAAATAAACAAATGAAAAGGTACTTTTATACCTGTCTTATTGGAAGACAAAACTCATTTTCTCATATTACGAACCTGGGATTCATTTGATAGTCTAAGCTGGCCTCAAACTTAAAATCTTCCTGCCTCTGTCTTTTCACTGTAAGGACTGCAAGTATGACCCACCATTCCTGACTCAAAGGCACTTATATTAAAATGTCTTTCCCAAAGTTCCCACATTAGAAAATAACTATTTACTGACAGCTCTTCACCTATGTTCCAAAAGGAGGATGCCAAGAGGTATCCATGACCTATGAAGGAACAGGCTAGTATAGTTTAGCTTACTGTGTTGTATTTTGCTAGTCAATGGTAGGAGCTTTCCTTCTATTTTTATATTAAAGACTTCAGAAAACACTGAAGAGAAAACAATGAATTGAGTGAGTGCTTTAAATATTTAGATTGAAAAGTCACCTCATCATATCTGCATCTGCAGAAGGTAAGTTTTCTTTTTTTTTTTTCTTAAATGCATTTCCACACATGGTGATCTACTTATTTCACAACTAATATCCTTCCTTGAGGTCACTATTAGGTCTCTCTCTCCACAGTAATCATAAGTGGCAACAAAGTAAAGACAGAGAGTCTGAATGTGAATCGGTACACTTAGTGATCAGTGGTTTAAAATATATCCATCAGTCTCCTGATCTTGCTAAAATTTAGGAAGAACAAAATCCCCATTGACTACTGGGAAAATGCTCTCTGGCTACAGAGTGATGGTCACTATGCTCTTAGCTAAACTAAAAAATAGTTTAGCTAGAGTTAATGAAGATTTTCATAAAAGATGTGAGCCGTGTCACAGCAAAATGTTCAAGAGAAGCCATGGAAGTCACCAAATACTGTGAAAGACTTGGTTATGAGAAAGAGAATGAACATGCCATTCACTGAGGAAAATGCTAGATTCTGTATTTTCTAAACTGCTTTACCCTAACCCCTGTCCCCGAACCCCATTAACACAGTGTGCTGAAAGGAAAAGAAGGGCTTTTTCCACTTCCTGCTATGATTAAAGGGGTGATGTTCACCCACAGTGTTCGTTCGCACTACCAGCACACGCACCATGCCTTTCAATCAACAAATCCTTTTTTCTTAACGCTACTGTTTTACTTAAGAGATAATGTCAAAGGAATTGAGCATTGTGACTGGATAATGGTCTCCTGCTGCAAGATAAATGCCTCAGATTTTATTGAAAATAAATGCTGGAGAAAAGCCAAGACATTTATTTTAAAGTACAAAACTATTTTCTAGTCACAACGTTCAGAGCCAGAGATGTGGCAACTACCTTACCAAATGATTTAAAAAAAAAAAAAAAAAAAAAAAAAAAAAAAAAACCAAGATCACCCAAAGAGAGGAGGAGAATTCTGATATCTTCCCTGTGTAGTGATAGTTTCAGTTTGACAGATACAAAACCAAATTTCAAATGTGCCGTATATTGGCAATATTGAATAAATGCTTGAAAATACTCAGCCACCTCTCTACCTGTCTAGCTTCACTATTCAGATATGTCCTGTTCTTTCATAAACTAATATGCATATGGAAACCCAAGCATAGACCTGACTGAAGTGAGCTTTGCTGCTTTCAGAGCATACCCAGGAATGACTGCTGGTGCTGGTTTGGTAGAACAGCACATGCCAGGGCCTTTGGGAGCCTGTGATGGTAATATTAACACTTAAGGATGAGGGTTCCAATATTTAAGACCTTTCTGTATGCCTTCAAGTATGAGATCACTGAAAGTGAATTTCAACAACTGTAACTCACAGTATTGAAATTCTGAAAACCCAAGAATAATATAAATTGTTAGTGATCAATTTAGGTGTTCCATTTAGTCTACCCTCTTTTCTGTACACACTGCAATGGACCTCGGTTGTATTCTTCTAGGGATAGAAAATGAATCCATGAATATTACCTTTGATTTTTCTTTCAGTGCTACTTTTTGTAGCTTTAAAAAGTCATCCATCTTCTCAAGTTTTAAAATAGGCCTCAATAATTAATCAGTACTTATAATTACACCATAGACTTATTGAATGGCATCAGTTTTTGTAATGATTATAGTAATTGCTGTGTAAAATTTTCACATATTTCTCTCAATTAAGTTTATAGAAATTATTGCTCGTCAGGATTGTACACAAAGTACGACATGAATCCTGAAATTTCACATCACTACCTTACTCTTCTGTGTTAGCCACACAGTAATCTTTCTTGAATACCTAAATGTTTCTTTTATTAGAAATCCCCCTACTGTCCAGGATAGGCATGTAGCTCAGTGGTTGGCTGACTGACTCTACAAGGACATAAATTCAACCCCAGAATCACAGACACAAGTGTATGTGGACATATGTTGATTTAACACTAAATGGACTCCCTAAGAGGTGAAAGGTCAATGCTTTGGTCTGGAAGCCCCAAAAATGTTGTTCAGCCACTCACCCAATATGTCAGTTGAAGAGACATATAATACTGAAAAGCAGAGAAAACGATTTAGCCAAATTGTATATTCAGAAGGAAAATAAACAAAGGGTACCCATGATGCCAAGTTCAACTTTATGTATTGGCATGAGCTTTTTCTTTAAATAGAAACATCAGGGCAAGCATCTAAAGATATGCATAACTGAGCACCCCTGGTCATGGTGCAGCTTAGTTTATTCTAGCTTATCTCAGTTCTGGTTCTATGAGGTAAGGCGAAGAAGTCCTCCCTGATTGAGGAGATCAATCTACTTCTATAAGATGGCCACCTCTACTTCGGAGTATAGCCTTGCCATCGTGAAAACTGTTCTTTCTAGTATACAGAGAGACTGTATTTTCAAGTAAAAAACTGAAGACTTCTAAGTGCCTTTTTGCGTTCTGGAAGATTACTATAAAAAGGTAACAATAAGATGCCCTCATTGCTATTATCTTTGCACCTTTGATTTTGAAGGGAAATAATATGAGTTAGTTACAGTTGGTTTCTAAACAAGTACTCCTATATAATCAACATGCTTCCGTGAAGAGGGTGCCAGTGGCCCAGTATGAAGGAGAAATGTGCAAAAGGCATGCACAGAAGCAAGGTTCAGTCTGCTTTTAGTTGCTTTGTAATCCATGTAGGCCAAGTAACTTTAGAGCAAAGGCACTCTCTGAGTTAGATTTGGAAGAATCAGAAAATTCTGTAACCATATAAAAAGAATTTCCAGAATGTGGCCCTAATCTACTTTCTTTAGTTTGAAAATCAACTGCTTATTGTATTTTCATCTGGAATTTAAGTTTAATAAAGACTTTCACTGTCTTTAGTGAATAGTGACCAGACCTAAGTAAGAAAGTTAGGGTATATTCCAGAGGCAGCTTCCAGAAGCACCACACAGAGATGATTCTCTGATATGTTTTGAGTTTGGGAGTTTATATTTATTGACCCATGGAATGTTTCTCCTGCTGTCTGAGGTTGGTATAACTATTTTCTGTTTCCTCAAAGGGAAGACAGGGGAATAGAGCACTAACAAAGTCCCTGAGATTACACAGAAGTACCTGAGTCAGGGTTTCAATCTATATCATATGTCTGAAAAGTTTATATTTTAACTTCATGGTGAATCTAGCAATATGGGGAGAGTAATAATGAAGAGTCTCATTTTTTATATTTTATTTTTATTAATTACAGTTTACTCACTTTGTATCCCACCTGTAGCTCCCTCCTTCTTCCCCTCCCAATCCCACTCTCCCTCCCTCTTCTCCACCCATGCCCCTCACCTAGTCCACTGATAAGGGAGGTCCTCCTCCCTTTCCATCTGATCCTAATCTGTCAGATCTCATCAGGACTGGCTGCATTATCATCTTCTGTGGCCTAGTAAGGGTGCTCCCTGCTCAGGGGGAGGTGATCAAAGAGTCAGCCACTTAGTTCATTTCAGAGACAGTCCCTGTTCCCCTTACTAGGGACCCACTTCGACACTGAGGTACCATGGGCTATATCTGAGCAGGGGTTCTAGGTTCTCTCCATGCATGGTCCTTGGTTAGAGTATCAGTCTCAGAAAAGACCCTGTGTCCAGATTTTTTGGCTCTGTTGCTCTCCTTGTGGAGCTCCTGTCCCATCCAGGTATTTTTATCTCTCCCTTCTTTTATAAGATTCACTGCACTCTGCCCAAAGTTTGCCTATGAGTCTCAGCATCTGCCTTGATACCTTGCAGGGTAAGAGCCTTTCAGAGGGCCTCTGTAGTAAACTCCTGTCCTGCTCCCTGTTTTCTCTTTCTTCTGATGTCCAGCCTCTTTGCCTTTCTGAATGAAGATTGAGCATCTTACCCAGAATCCTTCTTACTTAGCTTTTTTAAATATACAGATTTTAGTATGTTTATCCTATATTATGTATCTAATATCCACTTATGAGTGAGTATATACCCTGTGCGTCTTTCTGCATTTGGGATACCTCACTCAGGATAATCTTTTCTAGTTCTCACCATTTGTGTGCAAATTTCATGGATTCATTGCTTTTAATTGCTGAGTAGTATTCCATGGTGTAAATGTACCATACCACAATTTCTGTATCTATTCCTCAGTTGGGGGAAAACTGGGTTGTTTCCAGATTCTGGCTATTACAAACATGTTTGAGCAAATGTGCTTGTTGTATACTTGAGAATCTTTTGGATATGTGCCTAGCTAGATCTTGAGGTAGCACTATTCCTAATTGTCTGAGAAAGCACCAGATTGATTTTCAAAATTAATCTCTATCTTCTAGGGAAGCAACTTTACAAAGAATTTTTTTTTACTTTTTTTAAGTTTATTCACTTTGTATCCCAGCTGTAGCCCCTCCCCCATCTCCTCCCAATCCCACCCTTCCTCCATCTTCTCTTATGTCTCTCTCCCAGTCCAATGATAGGGGAGGTCTTTCTCCCCTTCCATCTGAACATAGTCTATCAGGTCTCATCAGGACTGGCTTCTTTGTCTTCCTCTGTGGCCTGGTAAGACTGCTCCCCCCCAAAGGGGAGGTGATCCATGAGCCAGCCATGAGTTCATGTCAGAGGTGGTCCCTGGTCTTATTATTGGGGAATGCTCTTGGATACTGAACTGCCATGGGCTGCTTCTGTGTAGGGGTTCTAAGTTATCTCCATGCATGGTCCTTGTTTGGAGTATCTGTCTCAGAAAAGACCCTTGTGCACAGATTTTTTGGTTCTCCTGTTCTCCTTGTGGAGCTCCTGTTATCTTCATGTCTTTCTATCTCCCCCTTATTTCATAAGATTCCCTGCACTCTGCCCAAAGTTTGGCTATGCATCTCAGCATGTGCTTGATACCCTGCTGGATGAAGTCTTTCAGAGGCCGTCTGTGATAGACTCCTGTAATATTCCCTGTTTTCTCCATCTTCCGATGTCTGTCTCATGTACCTCTAAATGAAGATTGAGCATCTTACCCAGGGTTCTCCTTCTTGCTTACCTTCCTTAGGTGTACATATTTTAGCATGATTATCCTATATTATATGTCTATTATGCACTTATAAGTGAATATATACCCTGTGTGTCTTTCTGCATCTGGGATACCTCATTAAGGACGATCTTTTCTAGATCCCACCATTTGCCTGCAAATTTTATGATTTCTTTGTTTTTAATTGCTGAGTAGTAGATACAGAAAGTATGGTACATTTACACAAAATTTTTTAAAAAGAGTTTTGTGAGTAACTAAACTTTAAGTCCGAATAACCAGCAAAAGCCCATTCCTGATGTGTGCCTCCATAGATGGGAATCTTTGCTGCCATACATGGCTCATGCCTGTTCTAATCAGCTCAATTCAGATCTATTGCAACAAAAGTGAATGCATTCTACAACAATTTTTAAACCAAAATTGCTAAATTAAATACTTGAAATTATAAGGGAGGCTGTATATCTACATGCATGCTATTATTAACAAGGAAAATATGCATCTGGTGGATTTGACGACATGGTGCTTTGACCTCTAGTTAGTCTGAGTCCTGTTATAAGAGTCAAAGTGTGCCAACATAGCTTACACATTAACCATTTTTCTGTCTGTAAAATCAATAGCTGCTTGTAGTTCTTAGTAGGTAATGGCTGAATGTGAGGGCAGCATCTGTTTTCATAAACTTTTAACCATTTACATCCCAAGCACTTTACTAGTAACAACATATGCTTGATTATGATAGCTTTGGATTTTTGCTTAGTTCAGCTATTTCTTACAAAGATATTTCTTAGGAAGAGAAATAATGCAGTGTATCATCTTGAATCTAAATGTGTGCATGTATAAACATATTCTGTTTATTAGAATACATGTATTTCCTTTCCTTATATATTGGTTCCTTTCTTTACATTTGGTTCATGTTTGATGCCAATGTAAGAAGTAATATCTTGGCTCAATAGAGAGATGAATTTTTATGGCCTAGTTGGCATCTAGAAATATTTGCAGTACGTAAGAGAACAAAAGTTCAATAATAGCAAGAACAGCAAGTAATTTAATTTCCAAAATAGAGTCAAACATTTTCCTGGGAAATTATATTACCTGCCTTTCCTCCTTGCTCTTTAGCCATGAGAGACGAATACAAAAAATAGTATCTAGTTAAAAATATATCAGGAAGCATTATTCTCCCTTCTCTTTTCACCTCTGCTTTTAAAAAGAATGTGTTTGCTTCAGCTCTTTACTATCAGAATGCCCATGGACACCTCAGATGAAAGAAAGGGTCTTCCATCTTTGAGTTGAGCACGAATGGCTTTACTCATTTTTCTGAATTTGTTGGCACTACTTAATGTAGTTTGAAGTAGTGGTCAGATGACTCTCTGACAAGCCTGTCAAACTGAGTAGAATTCCATCAAGACCCACACTCTGACTTTCATATCCATTCATACTGTAGGATGAAAGCACACACACATATACACATAAACACACTATAATAAAACTCTTCTATCTTTTATATCCTTTAGACCCTGATGTTGTAGTTGACTTATTTGTTAGATTGTGTATACTCAAACATCATTTGAGAAGTCAGGGGTGTGCAATTTGTGTTACTGACTTGGAGAATATGCAGATAATAACGTATCACCAAGGAGCAAATATTATGTCACTATTCCTAGCAGTGCGTGATGCAGGGACTGCTGTCCACTGCACCACCCCAGTGTTTCCTATGGAAGCAATGAGTCAATTTTCCCAGTACTCTTCCCCACCATTTCTGTCACCGGCTTTTGCCAAATTAGAAAATGCAGAGCTAGAGAGATGGTTCAGTGGTTAACATGTGTTTCAGAAGGAGGTAGACCAGATTCTAGCTTATCCACAACCTGGTTACCGAATTAGACCTAGAAAAGCAATTAGCTTTGTAGCTTCATGTCCATTTCTTGCACTCAGTCCTTCCTCATGACCCAATAATGTTTAGTTTTTCCAGTTTTCTTCATGTTATACGACATAAACATGTACCTTTTTTTTTAAATATACACATATATTTTGGGACAAATTCCACATATAAGAAAGAACATGATTTTTTTTCTTTCTAAAATTGTTTGACCATGTTTAATATTATATAATTCTAAATTTACCACTTTATGCAACTTTTAACTTTATTTTTTCTTAAAGTTTAATAGTGTTGCATTTTGTATATACTAAATTTTTATGCTCAATTCATTTGTTTATAGACAGCTAACTACGTTTATTCCAATTTGTTGCTGTAGTGAATAAAGCAGCAATAAACATGGAGTTTCAAATATCTCTATGGTACGGAATGGGTGTATGCCCACTAGTAAAATAGCAGCATCTCAGGGTAATTCTATTCTTAATGTTTTGAGAAATCTCAAAATTGATGTCCACAATGGCTGTATAATTTGAACTCCCACTTTAGTGATTAGGGACTGCTTTCTCTCTGCATCCTCTGCAATTTTCCAAATTAAAAAAAAAAAATCAGTTCAAGGTCAGAGTGAACTCAAACACAACAAAACCAAAGTCTAAGTTGGCATGAGGCATCATTCTATGGGTCAGTAGATGGAAATACATTCAGTGATAAAAATACATTCACAGTGAAGAGCAACTGTATTGAGATATCCTGACACTGGTTTCTATAGAAAGTGCCTCGGTCTCACACCTGCTGAGGCCACAGACAGAGCAACCATGGACTAATGGTACCTTCAGGGTCAGATAAAAGACCCTATTAGTGTTTGTTTCTATAGCTATAACACTTTTATTCTTTTTTACTTTGAAAGAATGGGCAAAGCTTGTGTAAATTTCTGTTAAAGCATATTACTATCTGTCAAGAAAAGCGTGCACATGTCAGCTGAGTTTGTAATATGTAGAATGTAGTTTGTGGACTCTACACTGCTAGAAGGTAATAATTATTTAATCTCAAGTACTGTTCCTAATATCACCATTTTTGTAACTAGTGATTTGCTCTCATGATTAGGTAGATTTTTTTTTTTAAAAAAAAGCACTGTATTTTCTATACAGCCACCTACAAGCTTAAAATAATCATTTATTCATTAGCAAAATTTAACATTTATTTTAACTGATTTTTTGGCTACTTTGAGGCTCCACAAGAGATTTGTTTTTATTCTGGGTCATTAATTTCTATTAGTAAGAAACCCAAAAGCTTCTCCATGTTATCACTAACAGCTTTCCTGCTGAGGCCAATTCTATTTAATTCAATTCATAACTTCTTACCTTTTAATTTTCTTCTTTTATTATTATTATTATTAATGACAATTTATTCTTTTTGTATCCCAGCTGTAGCTCTCTCTCTGTCTCTTCCCTCTCCCACCCTCCCACCCTCTTACCCCCATGTCCCTCCCCTAGTCCTAGGCGAGGTTCTTCTCCCCTACTCTCTGACCCTAGACTATCAGGTCTCACCAAGACTGTCTGGATCTTCTTTCTCTGTGCTCCAGTAAGGCCACATTGCCAGGGGGAGGTGATCAAAGAGCAGGCAACTAAGTATATGCCAATGATTCTCCCTCCTCCCCTTACTTGGGAACCCACAGGTAGACTGAGCTGCCCATGGGCTACATATGAGCAGGGGTTCTAGGTCCTCTCCATGTATGGTCCTTGGTTGATTCATCAGTCTCTTCAGGAACCACTGTACCTAGATTTTAGGCTCGTTGGTCTCCTTGTTGAGTTCCTGTCCCCTCCAGGACTTTCTATCTCCTCCTTCTTACATAAGATTCCCTGTACTTTGCCCAAAATTTGGCAATAAGTCTCATCATCTGCTTCAATACAGAGTCTTTCAGAGGCCCCCTGTAGAAGGCTTCTGTCCTGTTTTGTATCCTACTTCCAATGTCTATCATGTATGCCCTTCTGAATGAGGATTAAGCCTTCTTCCTAGGGTCTTTGTTGTTTAGCTTCTTTAGGGCTATAGATTTCAGTATGTTTATCCTATATCATATAGCTTGTATTCACTTATAAGTGAGTATATACCATGTGTGTCTGTCTGCTTCTGAGATACCTCTCTCAGGATGATCTTTTCTAGTTCCATCCATATGCCTGCAAATTTAGTGATTTCCTTGTTTTTAATTGCTGAATCGTATTCCATTGTGTAAATGTACCACAATTTCTGTATCCATTCTTCAGTTGAGGGATATCTAGGTTGTTTCTAGATTTTGGATATTACAAATATATTTGTGATGAACATAGTTGAGCAAATGTCCCTGTTGCATGGATGAGCATCTTTTAGACATATGCTTAGGAGTGGTATAGCTGGATCTTGAAGTAGCACTATTCCTAATTTTCTGGTAGTGTGCCAGATTGATTTCCAAAGTGATTGTACAGTCCCACCAGCAATGGAGGAGGGTTCCCCTTTCTCTACAACCTCTCCAGCATGTGTTGCCCTTTGAATTTTTGATCTTAGCCATTTTGATGGGTGTAAGGTGGAATCACATGGTCTTTTTATTTGCATATCCTGTATAACTATGGATGCTGAGCATTTCTTTAAGTGTTTCTTTGACAATTGATATTCCTCTGTTGAGAATTCTCTGTTTAGCTCTGTACCCCATTTTGCTGTGACTCTAACCAAGCAAGTGAAAGATTTGTATGAAAACACTTCCAGTCTCTGATGAGAGAAATTGAAGAAGAAATCAGAAGATGAAAAGATCTCCTATGCCCATGTACAGGTAGAATTAGCATAATGAAAATGACCATGCTATAAAAAGCAATTACAGACGCAATATTATTCCCATCAAAATACCAACACAATTCTTTACAGACTTTGAAAGAACAAATCTCATCTTCATGTGGAAAAACAAAATATTCATATTAGCTAAAACATCCTTGTACAATAAAAGATCTTCTGGAGGTAACCCCATCCCTGATCTCAAACTGTACTATAGACTATCAGTAATAAGAACGGCATGATATTGGCATAGAAACAGACTGGTGGATCAATGGACTCGAATTGAAGATCCAGAAATAAACACACACCTATGGATACTTGATTTTTGACAAAGAAGCCAAAACCATACAATGAAAAAAGCTAGCCTCTTCAACAAATGGTACTGATCTAACTGGATGTCTACATGTAGAAAAATGCAGATAGATCCATATTTATCATCCTGCACAAAACTAAAGTCCAAGTGGATCAAAGACCTTAACATAAAACTAGACACACTAAATATGTTAGAATAAAAAGTGGGGAAGAGCCTTGACCTCATTGGCACAGGAGACAGCTTCCTGAAAAGAACACTAATAACACAGTCTCTAAGAGAAACAATCAATAAATGGGACCTCATGGCACTGAAATAACACACTGTCAATAGAACAAATTGACAGCCTACAGAATGGGACAAGATCTTCACCATCCCTACATCTAACAGAGGGCTAATATACAGAATATATAAAGAACTGAAGAAGTTAAACACCAACAATTCAAGTAATCCAATTTTTGTTTTGTTTTGTTTTTGTTTTTTCAAGACAGAGTTTCAAGAACAGTTGGGTGTTCTTGAACTCACTGTCTAGAGCTGATTGGTCTCAAACTCACAAACTCAGAGATTTACCTCCCTCTGTTTTCTATCTTTGAAGTGTTGGGATTAAAGGTTTATGCTGCCACTTTCCTGCTAATTCTTAACTTTATAGTCCTAACAGATATTGAGTACTGTACTCTAAATTCACTCTCAGTGAGACTACATACTCACTGCCCTGTTTTTCATTTGTTTTTTTTGTTTGTTTGTTTGTTTTGACAAGAGCTATAGTTATCTATAAAGAGGAAGCTCAGTGGGAAAGAAATACCTGTATCAAATTGCTTATAGGCATGTGTGTAGAGCATTTCTTTCATTAATGATTGATGTGGGAAGCCCCAGATCAGTCAGAATAGAGCCAATCCCTGGGCAGCTTGCCTGAGTTACAGAAAATAGGCTGAGCAAGCCAAGAGGAGCTAGCCACTATGCAATGGTTTACTGCTTTCCTCCGTGGCTTCCTATTTCACTTTAGCTCCTACCTCTAGGTTGCTGCCTGCGTTCCTTCCCTAATGTTCCTCCAAAATGCACAATAAACTGAATGCTGCTATAACTGCTTTAGGTCATTGAAATTATTACAATAGACATCCTAAGACACCCACTAGCACTGGGTGACTCCAGTCGTTCTGAGCACCCAGCATGAGGTGGATGCCATTGGCCCAGATATATTTGGTCCTTGTGGAGCTCCTGTCCTCTCCACATCATACTAATTCCCCCTTCTTTCATATGATTTCCTGCACTCTGCCGAAGGTTTGAATATGAGTCTTAGTATCTGCTTTGATACACTGCTAGGTAGAGTCTTTCAGAGGCCCTCTGTGGTAGGCTCCTGTCCTGTTACTTGTTTTCTCCTATGTCCAATGCACAACCCATTTGTCTTTCTAAGTGAGGATTAATCATCTAACCCCAGGTCCTCTTTGTCTTTACTTTCTTTAGGTGTACAGATATCACTATATTTATCATATCTTATAGGTCTATATAAGTGAGTATATACCATGTGTGTCTTTCTGCTTCTGGGTTATCTCACTCAGGATGATCTTTTCTAGATCCCATCATTTGCCTGAAATTTCATGATTTCTGTGCTTTTGATTGTTGAGTAGTGTTCCATTGTGTAAAAATACCACAATTTCTGTATCCATTCTGTTGTTGAGGACATCTGGGTTGTTTCCAGGTTCTGGCTATTACAAATAAAGCTGCTACAAACATGATTGAGCAAATGTCTTTGTTGTGTACTTGAGCAAATTTTGGGTATATGCCTAGAAGTGGTATAGCTGGGTCTTGAGGAAGCACTGTTCATAATTGTCTGAGAAAGTGCCAGATTGACTTTCAAAGTGGTTGCACCAGTTTACATTCCCACCAGCAGTGGAGGAGGGTTCCCCTTTCTCCACAACCTCTCCAGCATGTGTTGTCATTTGAGTTTTTTATTTTAGCCATTTTGATAGGTGTAAGGTGAAATCTCAGGGTCTTGCATCTTATAATAAGTTTTCATTCAGCCACCTAGCCAAGAATGTTTGCTACTGAATAATAAAGGGTTTCCAAAATAAGTTAGAAACACTTTTTAATATTGTTGTATTTATGCATATATATTTCCTCAAACTGTCATAAAACAATAGTGTTTAATTACTGATCACTGTTATGTCCACTACATAATACTTTGTCAATAACCTTGAAAAAGTTATGGATAGCAGGAGAAGGAAATGAAGGAAAGAGTGGAAGAAGTGGAGGAGAACTTAGGTCAAAGGTTGAGGAGACAACTAGGAGAACAGAGTAGATTCTGGGAGTTGGGGGCATTTTTTAGAGGACTCTGATCCAATGTTTGCCTGTAATTATTGTATTGGGAGACATGCAATATGCTTGCTTTCCAATCAAATGGCTTAATAAGTAAACTGAATAGTCTAAAAATCATTTGTTTTTAGTAGCAATGCAATTGTTTGAAATAATACACTTTTAAATACCTTTTTTAACCTAAACATAAAACCATTATGAAATTAAGTTATGAAGCATAATTAAATGCATGACATAAAGACAAAGAATGGGTGAGACTGCATTGTGAGGACCTTGCCTTTCACTCATGCTCAGAGGAACCCTAGTCTTCTCTAGTCAGATTATAGAATGACTAACTTTTCTTTGTCCATTTTTATTTTGGTTAATAAATAGATAGGTTCCATACTAGCTTATTAGGGTTTTATTTCTGTGAAGAGACATCATAAACACAGCAACTCTTACAAAGGAAAACATTTAATTGGACCTGGATTACAGTGTCAGTAGTTTAGTCTATTATTGTCACGGCAAAAGAACGGCAGCATGCCCGTTGACATGGTCCTACAAAAGAGGCTAAGAGATCTACATCTTGATCCACAGGCTGCAAAAGGAGAATGTGAGCCACACTGGAAGTAGCTTGAGCATATGGAACTCAAAGCGGTCCTCACAGTAACACACTTCCTCCAACAAGGCCACACCTGCCCCAACAAGGTCACACCTCCTACAAGTGCCACTCTTTATGTGTCAAGCATCTAAATGCAAGGGGCCAGTCCTATTCAACCCACCACAAATACCTTAGATATTATGGATAAAACCACCATAAAAGTAAACATGCAAGTGTCTTTTTTGGTATTATCTTTTCATGTACACAAAAGTCTTATAGCAGGGACATATATAAAATCTGGTGTGTGTGTGTGTGTGTGTGTGTGTGTTGTTGTTGTTTGTTTGTTTGTTGAGAGAGCTCAACTTCTTTAGCATGGCTAGATGAGAATTTCATTCTTTTCTGGGATTTCATAAATATTATCTTACTGATGTGTGGCAGTAACTCATTGTAGTTGCCGTCTTCAATTCTCCAATGTCAAATGATGCGGATTTTTTCCATTTATTTTCATGTGAGACATTTACTTATATTCATGTGTATTCTGTTTCTGATGTATGGATATTTACATGCTGGCAATATTAACAAAAACTTTCAATTTATTTTCACCAAGGACATCAAGTTGTTCATACCCACAAACAAACAAACAAGCACTATAGTATTTGGGAAAATTAAGTGCATTTTCCATTTATTGCTTGACAGATGTGAACATTAGTTTCTTCGTTGTGGCATGTCATCTTCAATGATGGCCCTTTCCTTTTACTGAGTACTCTTGAGTTAGAAGTTTTGAAAATAGGTAATCTGATAAGTTGAAGTCTCCTGAGTTTTTTTTCCTATTTCTGTGAAAAAAAAAAAAGCCTTAGAAAGCAACAAGAAAGAAAGGATTTTCATCGGCTCACCGTCTAAGGAAACAGCTCTTCATTGCAGAGAAGTCCAGGCAGCATGATCCTGACATTTCTGGCCACATTGTACACAAACAGGAAGCAGAGCTTGTTGACAGATTCCAATCTTTCCCTTCTTTATACAGTTAAGAACTAAAGTGCCTGAAAGGGTACTGTGTCTTTGAGTACAAGTCTTCCAACCCCAGTTAATCTAGTCAGCACAGTCCCTTACAGACATGCCAGAAGCTATGTCGTACTTGTCTGTAGGTGATTCTAGATCCTGCTAAGTTGACATTTTTTCCCTTATATTTTTATTACAAGACTTGTGAATGAGATGTTTTGGATTTGAAAGCAAAATCTATTACTGCCAAAACTTTTAGAGATTATAAAACTTGTTTTTCCTTGACTCTTGCAGCTTCAGTCTCAGAGACTCAGTAAGAAATGCATTGAAAACCACTCTTATTCCATCTGACAACAGTTGAGTTAGGACAAAGAGAACATAACTGATAGGATGAAAAAATATATATATATATTCAGCCATTCATATAAAGTGTCTTACAGACTGTGGTCCACCTAGTACAACAATGTCAATCTCCCAATAGAAAGTCCAAATGTCCAGTAGCTTTTCAGTTCACAGGGCTGGCTGTTTTACCTTCCCTTCAATACTGTGGGAGTCCTGAAGAAGTAGGTTTTAATACCCCTGAAGAATTGAACTTGCAATTGAGAACATGGCCAACCAGGCAGAGAGCAATAGCTTCCTTCTTCCATGCACTTTATATAAGCTGCCACAAGAAAGTTTGGCCCAGTATTAGGGTGAGTCCCTCATAAGCTGTACCCATCAGCTTGGGTGTTTAGTTAATTGTAGTCAAGTGGACAACCAGGAATATCCAATAGCTGACATTTAACACTAACCATCACAAGTGAATATATTACTCAATTTGGACAAATTCCAAAAAGCTAGAAATTTTGATTTTAGGCCAATAATTTTGCTAGAGATTTTAGTGAATGTGATTTTTCTGCAATGGTAGACAAATTCCTGCAAAGAGTATTTTCTAAAACTAAAATAGAATTCCAAAGAAAGTAAAGCTTTTATCTAAAATAGTTTCATTGAATAGTTTATGCATTAATATGCAAATTTTCTGACTGTTGATATTATACTTTCCTAATATCTATTCCAAATATGTACTTTTCTACCAACTGATTAGAGCACAGTGTCATAAGTACTAAGTTTCATTGAGAATAGAATGCCAGTGTGTTATGCCTGTACACTCCCAAGTATTGCCCACTGGACAGGCACTGCAAATAATCAGACATTAAAGCCTCAGCTGAAGCAGCGTGAGGCCAACTCTGTCCTGCTGAGGTGCACTAATGGACAGGGAGAGACTGATTTTCCTTATCTGATCTTAGAGGGCACATCTCCAGAGTAGTTTCCTTCTCATGGGGAGATTTGTGTCTTGGGCATTGGCACATGGGATGCTGTTTTGGTAAAAACTGTCTACTCTAAGTGAGTTCTAGTTTTGCTTTTTTGTTTGTCAAGGAAAAGTCTTGGTGAAGGAAGAAACAAGTCCCCAACCATTGTAGAATGCTCATGGTTCTGTTTTAGTTTATCGTTACCAGTATTGATGTAGCTACTACTTGTTTGGAAATAACCACAAAGCCTGAAGTCATCTCTGTCTTGATGGAGGCCACGGGATGTCTCATATGGAACAACCATAATGAGAAGAGAGTCACCATTCTTGAAGGAAGTCTGTCATCTGCCCTGAATATTCCTCAGTCAGTGTTTCTATTAGTCTCTACCTGGTTTGCGCAGAACTAAGGGGCAAATTCATATTAAGCCAGTCCATAGAGACAAATGTATAAAAACCAACAACTTAACTTAAAATAAGAATATAACTATCTAGCAAAACAAACATGATGTAGCTGCAACTGGAAATTTCTTGGGGTGCATAAAATCAGACTGTGGATTACAGATGAGACAGCCCCATTGCTCTCATGAGGACACCTGTGTCTCCCCCTTCCATCTGGATGAGCACACAATGCTAAGGCCAGCCTCTTGGGTTTCCCCTGTGTCCACACTTGAGTGCATATTGTTTCTCTGTTTTGGGATGTTGTTGTAAAGATGTCCTTTTCTGATGCACTAAAGTGCTCACATCCTATGCTTCTCTTGTCTCCATGGTTAAGTGAAGTTATTATTTCGCAAATGTTTTCAATAACATGCTCACTCATATTTCCTATTTATTTTTAATGTCACTTACAAAGAAAATTTATAACATTCAGTCTTTTCAAGGTTCAGATTACACCATTAAATTACTTCAAATAGTCTTCTAAGCCAGCACCATAATAAATTATTTTCTGTTAATTAATATTAATTAGTTTTATTATTTTGAATTTCTGTTTTTTTTCATTTGAAGGTCTAATTTTATTTCTTAGTTCTATGAAAGATTTAAAAATATTAAATTTATTTTTGTGTATGTGCACGTATTATAAACTCTCCATTAAAACTGTTTTATGAAGCACAATTTTTATGACTATAAAACTAATATCTGTAATCACTGATAGATAACAAACCCATCTTCTATCTAGTTTTTTTCCTAAGTCTGATTTTCTGGAATTAATATTTACAGTCAGTCAGTCACCAGAGTCTAATTATAGAATAAGGATCAGATTGGCAATATATTTCAACTGGGTAAAAATTTCTATAGTTAACTGTGAAAAAAATTGCATTAGCAATAACAGTGACTTGGCTTCAAAACAGCAGGACTAATAGAGGATATCATGAAGAAGTAAAATTCTAACATGACACAATTTGTTCATTCGGGAAAATTACCATTAGACTGAGGTACAGTTGACTGTAGGACAAGCATTCATGTAAAGCTTACAGACTCATGGAGTCTGAGTTCAAAGCTGATGCTTTTTACTCAGTAGCTAAGCCAAAGGTGGAATGTTAGTTGTTACTCTGCCTTCGTTAAGACTTTCAAAAAAAATTACCTCTTCTGACTTGTAAGGGCAAATTAATATACCTCTAGGGTTGTTCCTTTTCTTATAATAAAAATTACTTTGAATGATTTGCATTTTTTCCTGCAATCCTGAGAAAGCCAATATGGTGGAGGAAATGATGATGATGATGTGATGACAACAATGATTATAGACACTGGTGCATTGGATATTGTTTATGTATCAGACAGTGTGTGCTCAATGATATGCATATATTTTCTTGTGTATGTAGCCCTGAGGAAGGCACCATGATAAGATCCATTTTACAAACAAGTACACAGAGGCAAAGAGGAATAACAAGTTTTGAGCACCCAAGAGGAAAATTAGCTAGTGAATTAGCAGAATACCCTCCTGAAGCTTTGACTGAATAAGTAACGCAGGACTTTGGAACTTCACTGCATTCTAAGATAAGCTCTTGATATTTTCACTGACAGTCATTGTGGTTCTTGGCTACTTTCTAAATGAGCTCTGGCTTCATTTAGGTTCCTGAAGACAATTGCCAGGGTCATATTTATTTTATTTTAAACATCTCTTATTCAATTTTCATATTGAAGTGAGCTTAAGCATTTTTTTTTTTTTACTTGTTGAATAAGACTATGTTTCTACTTTGTGAATGAAACTTTGGTTGTAACCTACAGGACTTACATGCTTAGGCTTTCAACATGGGAAATTCTAAGTACTATCTCTGATTTTGGCATTGTTGGAAGTCTAGACTAAGATAGTCATCATTCCACATTTTCACATGGATTCTTATCAAATAAAATAAATAATTTGAGAATGGTAGGCAGTTTTGTTTCAGCCTTCAGCATCAAATATTCACAAACTTAATATCTGGACACTGTTTTCTAAAAGATATACCTCTCAAATAATTAAGAATTGCCTATTTGTTTGTTTTAAACAAAGCAATCACTTTTCAAACACATTACAAATTAGTGTTTTTTCTTTCATTTAACGTTGACTTCATGAATGCACAATAAACTAGTGGTCTACCTGATATCCAGAAGCCAGGTCCCATGGAGGACATTACATATTGTATTAGTCTCACAGTTAAAATTGGCCTCCAAATCTTCAAATGGAACAGTGTGTTTCCTATTCATTCTGAAGTGAGCTGTGACCACCTACCATATGATTGCTTTTTCAATGGGAGCGTGTGTGTGTGTGTGTGTGTGTGTGTGTGTGTTTCTAAGTAGCCCATATAAGACTAAAACTGTCTCTATGAGTCTGTTGAAGCCCAAGGTCATGAATTTCTTGGTTTCCATGTGGTCAACATCACTCTCTATGAACTCATCATGCATCTGCCTGCATCCCTGTCCAGCATTTTAGCTGCATGGCTTTGTATATGCATGCTTCTGAAATTCTTTGCTCTGACTTTCTGTTCCTCTACATCTCCTATTTTAAATCTTTATTCTCTCTCTTCTACAAAGCCTTTTCTTATTATTTCAGCTCCCACGGATTTCTTTTCTGATTGTCTCTCTATCCTATATCACCCTCTTTCAAATGTGCTAATCTCACCTTCCTGAGTATATTTCAAATATAGCTAAAGCCAGGAATGTGGTCTTAGTATCTTCTGTGTTATATGCTTGGATAGAATAAATGCTTGAAATGGACTGTTACGTTGAGTCTGTTCTTACATATTTTAAGATACAAAAATACATAGAACTCATTTCAGGACACTTGCTTTTTTGAACATAAGGGAATAACGTAAGCTTCCTTTTGATGATTAACACAAGGGTTCTTTCTGGCAATCATAACGAATGGATCCACCCCGTGAAAGTATCAGAAACTGAATTTCCACATGCAATTTATTTTACTTACAGCAGTTTGGGTTTAATTTAACAACTCTCTCATTACAGCTCAAAAAAATTTCTTTCTCTGTACAAATGTATTTCCATATTTCCATCTCAGTATAAGCACAGCTGTGAACCAATTACATCAAAGTTCAACAGCTGGTTGTTTCTATCCTTAGAATCAGAGAGAATGTTGAGCTTAATCCTAGGGAGACACGAAGGCTCAGTACAGAGGTGTGTGTGTGTGTGTGTGTGTGTGTGTGTGTGTGTGTGTGTGTATGTGTGTGTGTGTGTGTGTTTACATGTTATTTTCTTACTTTGTTTTCATTTCTAGCACAAGCAGGGTTTGGTTTCTTCCCTCTAATGTGCTTATTTTCTGTACTTAGTACTGAGAGATAATAGATATGTCTTAAATTTTAATATAAATATGTTATGTGATCACTTACCAGTTATTGAGAGTAGCTAGAAAAAAGGACACATACTTTATGGTCTGAGAAATATGGTCATACATATTTGTCTGAGAAACAAATATGTCCTCAGGCCACCCATACTGTGAGTGTGTGAAGATGAGAAACAAACAGAATTTCATGTTTACCTGTGGCTTCTGGAGTTGGTGACTGTCTGGCATCCTCTCCATCTGCCAAATTGGCCTTCAATATCCCATGGAAAGAAAAATAAAGACATGAGCTAACAAACTGAGCAGACATAGGCAGTTCTCAAAAAGTGGACACAGGCGAAGGTGATTAATCCTCATTTAGAAAGACAAATGGGATGTGCATTGAACTTATGACAGGAGTCTACCACAAAAGGCATGTGAAAGACTCTACCTAGCAGTGTTTCAAAGCAGACACTAAGACTCATAACCAAACCCTCAGCAGAGTGCAGGGAATCATATGAAAGAAGGGAAGTTAGTATGATATGGAAAGGATAGGAGCTCTACAAGGACCAAATATATCCGGGCACAGGGTCTTTTCTGAGACTGACACTCAACCAAGGACCATCTATGGATATAACCTAGAACTTCGGCTCGGATGTGGCCCGTGGTAGCTCAGTAACCAAGTAGTTTTCCAAAGTAAGGGGAACACGGACTATTTCTAACAGGATCTCAAGGGCAGGCTGTTTGACCCCCCCCCCCTCCAGGGGAGGAGCAGTCTGTTAGGCTACAGAGGAGGACTTTGCAGCCAGCCCTGAAGGTACCTGATAAAACAGGGTCAAATGAAAGGGGAGGAGGTCCTCCCCTATCAGTAGACTTGGAAAGGGGCAGGGAGGAGACCAGGGAGGGAGTGCGGGGCTGGGGAGGGAATGAGGGAGAGGGATACAGCTGGGACACAGAGTTAACAAAATGTAACTAAAAAGAAAAAGAAAAAAAAAAGAAAGAAAAAAGAAACTGCAAAAAAAAAAAAAAAAGAAAAAGAAAAAATATAAATGACCAATAAACACTTGAAAAAGTACTCAACAACCCTCGCCATCATGGTAATCGAAATTAAAACTTTTTTGAGATCTTATCACACCCTAATCAAAATGGTCAAGGTGAAAACAACAACAAAAAACAAAAACCACCCAAACAAAAACAACCCAAACAAAAGCAACTAAATAAAAGCAAATGCCAATGAAAATGGAGTGTGTGGGGGAAAGGGGAGAGAGAACCCTTGTTCACTACAGTCACTAAACAATCTTATTTTCAAAATGTCCGTGCCTTCCGGTGTTTTGTTGTTGTTGTTTTGTTTTGTTTTAGCATAGATTCTCTTTGTGTATTTTGCTTTATGTGCACTCTTGGCTAATCTCCCCACCTCCACCTGTGAACAGACTGATTATACATGTTTGCATGTGTTCTGCAGAAAGGGAACATGCTCAGAATCAACACAGCCATTATTCCCTCCATAGCGAGAACAGGGAGGGGGAATGTGTACTCCAAGCTACAGATAAAGGTCATGTTCATTCCCCAAACTCTCCCAGCAGTCTCCCCACGACAAGTGGTTACCATGCTGGGCATATCAAAATGAACTAATTGCTATAGATGTCGCTCAGCCCCTGTTGTGTGAGCTGGGCTTCTGCAAAGTCACCGCACCTTCTGATGATGATTGAAGTCAGTGACAGACAGGATGTGGGAAAGAAGTGGGATGTGACACATGAGTAGAAATCTGTAAGTGTGCTAGGTAGGTTCTTTGGTGCAGGTAAGAATGTGCGGGAGAGGATGTCCTCTGCTGTCTGGTCTGCAAAGACTCCTCTGTTAAGAGCTCCATTTATAATAATGCACTCTTTCTTGAGATGACATTCTACCCATTCTGTGACACTATTTCAAGAGAAATCTTCTTTCTTTTAAAATATCTGCTTTATCCAATGGGCAGTTTATGCATAATCTTGTCCATGACCTACTTATGAATTTCCAAAGAAACAAACCAACAAAAAACACACCAGAAACCTATGAATTACCAAAGAACAAACAGCCAAGATGTCATACTACTTTTGAAGAAATTTTTAATGAGAAAATATAAAACTCAGTTGAGAGCAAGGTGGCATAAGAATTCTGGCAGACGTGGGCTGAGACACACCTGCAGCAGAAGAGGAAGGAGAGGTGTGCAAGCTGGCTGTTGGTGGAAGGACAGGGAAATCTCAGTGGAGTGCACAGGGAGGAACAGTTTCCACCATCCCACACAAGTCTCAGATATGACTGTCTCAAACATGCTCTGCTCTCTGTGTTTTCTTAGACTGATGTCCAATGGTTTCGGCAGGATTTTTCTGCATACAAACAGAAAACCTAACCTACTCCATTCATTAACATTTGCTTGACACTTAATATAGTGTCAAGCATGACTTCCTTTTAATTGCTACTAAGATACAAGATAGTTTGAAAACCTTCTTCTTTCCTTCAAAAGAAAAATTCCTGTGTAAAATTTTCTATAAATTAATCTTATTAGAAATCCCCATGTCTTTTAAAATTATGAATTAATACTTTTCAATATTAATGTCATCATTTTATTTGTTCCTCTAAGCAATATTTTAATGTCTTTTCCTAGCTCCAAATCAATATAATATATGAATTTTTTTTCTAGTTAATGTTATTGATTATCCTATGGCAAAATTAATTCTTTGTCAAAATTTAATAAAAGTTGCATTAATATATATTATTAATGACCTCTCATACATTTTTATAATTAAAGAGTAAATATTACTGAACATATTTTAATATTATTAGGCTTTGAATTGAATATAGTTTCCTTCTGAATATAATCATTTGTTAACATTCATTGATCTGAGGTCAGAGTTTCAATTACACAGAAACTCTAGTAGTGGTTATTGAACTACTGAAATGAAAGAAGACCTTTTACAAATGGCATATCAGCTGCCATTAGAGAAATTCAGCTTTTAAATTTTTTTTATTCATTTTTAACAAAAAAGAACATAGTTTGAGTTGGGTGTGGTGTCTTGTCCCTCTAAAGCCAGCATTTGGGAAGGGTGCTCAGGCACAGAGACTGTCACAGATTAGAAAACAGTATGAACTATATTTGAGACCCTGTTTATAAAAGAAAATAACAAAGTAACTTGATAATGGAGGATCTGTATTTTCAAATGATTTGGGAAAAATCAATACAGAACTTGTTTCACACAAGGAATGAGTGTAGATTCTGGGTGTCAGGGGGTGCTGAAGAGAGGGGAAAGGTAGGAGGGAAAGTGTCAGCAGCAGGAGAGGCAAAACTAGCAAGTTAGTCCTTAGTGATAGCACTAAGAGTGGCAAGTGACAGTGGCTCATGGTATTTTTTTGTGGCTTCTATGATATTAACAGACAGACCGTTCTAAATCATCATCAAGGTCTGCTTAGTACACAAATTTTCTTTTAAAAACTTGAGGTAAATAATGGAATGCCTATATCATGTAATATATAGAGTGTTAGCTAGAAGTGTTTCTCGACCCTAGGACTTTCTCAGTGACAGAAATAGGTTTAAAAAGGACATAAGTAACTAGTTGTCAAGGTCATGTCTACACATTAAGGGCCAAGATAACCTCTGTGAATGCCTCACTGTTCTAATGCTGAATCAGTGTTAAATAGCAAACGCAAATGAAGATGTAGCTGACTGCTAACATTCTTATTCTTTAAATAAGAATGGAATTATGGACAATTGCCTGGGTTACTTTAAAAACCCTTTAATTAGTATCATTATAACCCTGTCCTACTTCTCTTTCCTAATTCTCTAGTAGATGATGAAATGGGTTTGTTGTGCTGTATGTTTGTTCCATTACATTTTTAATCTCAGTCATAGGCTGTGAGTGTGGGCTAAAGAGGACTGTCTTGAAATTATCCCTACTTCTCTTGTGTAAATAAGTTCCAGCTATCAAATAGCAGTAATTAGTATTTTTAAGTTTACTTTATTATTTCTCTCTGTGTCTCTCTCTGTCTCTGTCTCTCTCTCTCCGTGTATGTGTATGTGTGTATGTGAGGATGGGTGCTTTCAAAGACTAGAAAGAGTCTACCCTGGAGCTGGAGTTACAGGCATTTGTGAGCTCTCTCAACATATGCTAAAATTCAAACTTTGGTCCTCTGAAAGAGGAGCAAGTACTCTTAACCACTGAATCCTTTCAGCAATTCTGAATAATTGTTAGATTATCATTTTTTCATAGGCACTCAGTAATGTTGTTGAAAACGTTTTTTTTTTAATAGACAATGAATTATCTGCTACCTAATATGATTTCCTGTCTCCTGTTATCTCATGGCAAGTGGCACACATGCAGCTCTGTTAGCTTTTATAATATAAGCTTTTGTATAATATCCATGCGTATGAAAAGATGAGATGAGCTCTCAGACTTTAATCAAACCGAGCATTGTTTTATCTCAGAGACAATGATGTTGTGACTATTGTGACTTTTCATTTCTTGACAGGAACTTAAAACAAAGTTAGCAACCTTAACTCTGATTCCAAGCTGGAAGAATTCCACTGTGGTTGCTACATCTGGCTGACATATTTTTCTTAAACAATTTTGGGAGATTCTGAGAAGAGAGAGGCTGAATTTTCCAAGAGCCACTGTTCATTATTATGAATGACAGTCTGAAAAATAAAAAAGAACAAAAAAAAATTATTGTTCTCAGGCTTGGGAGATGGTTCAAATTATAAAGTACTTACAGAATATATAGGAGGACATGAGTTCAGATCCCCCAAGCCAGGTACAATGCATGTGTTTGGATTTCTAGCCCTGAGAGGAAAGAAACAGGCAGATCGCTGAAGTGCAATGACCAGCCAGTGTAGCTGAATCAGTGAGTTTCAGGTTCAATGAAAGGCCTGTCCAAAAAGATAAGGGAAGAAAGTGATCAAGGAAAGAAAATTGATGTCAATATCTGACATACGAGTGTGCATATGCCCCTGCTCCCCACCAATAGATTTGAAGCCTGACCCTATTCTGCTTAAAAATAATAAAATTGGGCGTGTTTTGATAGTGGTTCCTCTAATATTGCAATAGAGGAGATTCCTAAGTTATCCCTTATGGAAACATGTGCAGCTCAGAAAAGAAATTCAGGTTAAAGATATATCAAGTTAAGGTTACACAATTAAGATGTGTTAGCATATGCTAATTTCTTCACACTTGGAAACCTGCTAAGCAGCCCCACCATAAGGAGCCTGGTGTGGGGGAGCTGTGGCAGCACCTTGCAGAGTGATCTCTTGAGTGAAGCATCCACGGCTCCCACTTCATGAAGAAATTAGAGCAGGAGATTCTGTGTTGACTGCAGCTCTGTTCCTTTACTCTCAGCAAATACTTTAAATAGAATAGCACTGACGTTTCAAAGACAACATTTGTGCTCATTCCGGCACTCTTAATTGTTCATGCTGCATTCACCCATCTAATCGACTATTCATAGATTTAAGTAACAGTGAAACAGTTCATCGAAACCAGCAGCCTTTGGAAACAATGATAACAGTCTGTGGTAAAGCAGACTTATTGCAGATGATATCTGTAAGACCTGCTAGTAACCTCAGACTCTGCTCTTGAATTAGAAGACCACATAAGAGTTTATTTTATTATTGCCCATGCTTCTCATTCTCTGCCTTGTCTTAGAATAAACCTACTGCAGTATGAATCAAATTATAGAGACTACAAGATACAATAACATCTGTAATAGTCATGGCTGCTTTTCCATGCTACCCTTTATAATTCCATACTACACTTCATAAGTAGGCTTTGTCATGTATGTTTTCTTTTTTTTTTTTTTTGAATTTTATTTTTATCTTATCAGTTACATTTTATTAACTCTGTACCCCAGCTGTGTCCCAATCACTCATTTCCTCCCAATCCCACCCTCCCTCCCCCATCCCCACCGTGCCCCTTGCCAAGTCCACTGATAGGGGGGACCTCCTCCCCATTCATCTGATCCTGTTTTATCAGGTATCTTCAGGACTGGCTGCAAAGCTCTCCTCTGTGGCCTAACAGGACTGCTCCTCCCTTGTGGGGTAGGGAGGCCAAAGAGCCAGTCATTGAGTTCCTGTTAGAAATAGTCCTTGTTCCCCTCACTATGGGAAACCAATTGGTTACTGAGCTACCACAGGCTACATCTGAGCAGAGGTTCTAGGTTACTTTCATACATGGTCCTTGGTTGCATATCAGTCTCAGAAAAGACCCTGTGCCCAGATATATTTGGTCCTTGTGGAGCTCCTATCCTTTCCTCATCAGACTAACTCCCCTTCTTTCTTATGATTCCCTGTACTCTGCCAAAGGTTTGGTCATGAGTCTTTGCTTTGAAAACACTGCTAGTTAGAGTCTTTCAAATGCGCTCAGTAGACTCTTGTCATATGTTCAATGCGCATCCCATCTGTCTTTCAAAACGAGGATTGATAATCTTACCCCATGTCCGCTCTCTTGATTATCTTTTTTAGGTGTATAGATTTCATTATGTTTATCATATCTTATAGGTCTATATAAGTGAGTATATACTGTGTTTGTCTTTTTCCTTCTGGGATATTTCACTCAGGATGATCTTTTCGAGATCCCACCATTTGCCTGCAAATTTCATGATTTCCTCCTTTTTGATTGCTGAGTAGTATTCCATTGTGTAAAACTACCACAATTTCTGTACCCATTCCTCCGTTGATGGACATCTGGGTTGTTTCCAGGTTCTGGCTGTTACAAATAAAGCTGCTATAAACATGGTTGAGCAAATATCCCTTTTGTGTACTTGAGCAAACTTTGGGTATATACCTAGGAGTGATATAGCTGGGTCTTGAGGAAGCACTATTCCTAATTGTCTTAGAAAGTGCCAGATATTTTCCAGAGTGGTTGTACCAGTTTACATTCCCACCAGCAGTGGAGGAGGGTTCCCCTTTCTCCACAACCTCTCCAGCATGTGTTGTCCCTTGAGTTTTTCATCTTGGCCATTCTGATGGGTGTAAGGTGATATCTCAGGGTCGTTTTGATTTGCATTTCCCTGATGGCTAATGAGGATGAGCATTTCTTTAAGTGTTTCTCTGCCATTCGATATTCCTCTGTCGAGAATTCTCTGTTTAGCTCTGTTCCCCATTTTTAATTGGATTACTTGGTTTGCTGCTTTTCAGCTTCTTTAGTTCTTTGTATATACTGGATACGAGTCCTCTGTAAGATAAAGGGTTAGTGAAGATTCTTTCCCAATCTGTAGGCAGTCATTTTGTTTTGATGATGGTGTCCTTTGCTTTACAGAAGCTTTTCAGTTTCATGAGGTCCCATTTATTGATTGTTGCTCTTAGAGCCTGTGCTGTTGGTGTTCTGTTCAGGAAGTTGTCTCCTGTGCCAATGAGTTCTAGGATGTTCCCCACTTTTTCTTCTAACAGATTTACAGTATCTGGTTTTATATTGAGGTCTTTGATCCACTTGGACTTTAGTTTTGTGCAGGGTGATAAATACAGATCTATTTTCATTTTTCTGTATGTGGACATCCAGTTGGAATAGCACCATTTGTTGAAGATGCTGTCTTTTTTCCATTGAATGGTTTTGGCTGCTTTGTCAAAAATCGAGTATTCATAGGTGTGTGGGTTTATTTCTGGGTCTTCTATGCGGTTCCATTGATCTTCCTTTCTGATTTTATGCCAATACCATGCAGTTTTTATTACTATTGCTCTGTAGTACAACTTGAGATCGGGGATAGAGATACATCCAGATGATCTGTTGTTGTACAGGATTGTTTTGGAGATTCTGGGTTTTTTGTTTCTCCATATGAAGCTGAGAATCTTTTTTTCAAGGTCTGTAAAGAATTGAGTTGGTATTTTGATGGGAATTGCATTGAATCTGTAGATTACTTTTGGTAGGATGGCCATTTTCACAATGTTAATCCTACCAATCCATGAGCACGGGAGATCTTTCCATCTTCTGAGATCTTCTTCAATTTCTTTCTTCAGATACTTGAAGTTTTTCTCAAATAGGTCTTTCACTTGCTTGGTTAGTGTCACCCCAAGGTACTTTATGTGGTTAGTGGCTATTGTGAAGGGTGTTGTTTCCTAATTTCTTTCTCGGCCCTTTTGTCTTTGGTATACAGGAGGGCTTCTGATTTTTTTGAGTTGATTTTGTATCCTGCCACTTTGCTGAAGGTGTTTATCAGCTGGAGGAGTTCTCTGGTTGAATTTTTGGGGTCGCTCATATATACTATCATATCATCTGCAAATAGTGACACTTTGACCTCTTCCTTTCTGATTTGTATCCCCTTGATCTCCTTTAGTTGTCTTATTGCTCTGGCTAGGACTTTAAGTACTATGTTGAAGAGGTAGGGAGAGAGTGGGCAGCCTTGTCTTGTCCCTGATTTCAGTGGGATTGATTTAAGTTTCTCTCCATTGAGTTTGATGTTGGCTATAGGCTTGATGTATATTGCCTTTACTATGTTTAGATATGTGCCTTGTATCCCTGATCACTCCAAAACTTTAAACATGAATGGGTGTTGGACTTTGCCAAATGCCTTTTCAGCATCTAAGGAGATGATCATGTGGTTTTGCTCCTTCAGTTTGTTTATGTGGTGGATTACATTGATGGATTTCCGTATGTTGAACCACCCTTGCATGCCTGGGATGAAACCTACTTGGTCGTGGTGGATGATATCTTTGATGTGTTCTTGGATTCGATTTGCAAGTATTTTATTGAGTATTTTTGCGTCAATGTTCATGAGAGAGATAAGTCTGAAGTTTTCTTTTTTTTGTTGGGTCTTTGTGTGGTTTAGGTATCAGGGTGACTGTTGGTTCATAGAATGAGTTTGGTAATGTACCTTCTGTTTCTATTTTGTGGAATAGTTTGAGGAGAATTGGTGTGAGCACTTCTTTGAAGGTCTGGTAGAATTCCACGCTGAAAACATCTGGCCCAGGGCTTTTTTTGGAGGGGAGACTGTGAATGACTGCTTCAATTTCCTTGGGGGATATAGGGCTGTTCAGTCTTTCTACCTGATCTTGACTTAATGTTGGAAGATGGAATCTATCAAGAAAATTGTCCATTTCATTTAGGTTTTCAAATTTTGTGGCATATAGGCTTTTGTAGTATGACCTAATGATTGTTTGAATTTCCTCAGTGTCTGTAGTTATGTCACCCTTTTCATCTCTGATTTTGTTGATTTGGATAGATTCTCTCTGCTTTTTAGTTAGTTTGGCTAAGGGTTTGTCTATGTTGTTGATTTTCTCAAAGAACCAGCTTTTTGTTTCATTGATTCTTTGAATAGTTTTATTTGTTTCTAATTGATTGATTTCAGCCCTGAGTTTGATTATTTCCAGCCTTCTGCTCCTCTTGGGTGTATCTGCTTCTTTTTTATTCCTAGGTTTTTCAGTTGTTTGTATGTGATGTTGTTTGTATGTGATGTTACGAATTTCTTCTTGTAGGCACTTAGTGCTATAAATTTTCTCCTGAGCACTGCTTTCAATGTGTCCCATAAATTTGGGTATGTTGTGCCTTCATTTTCATTGAATTCTAGGAAGTCTTTAATTTCTTTCTTTATTTCTTCCTTAACCCAGCTGTCGTTGAATAACAGGTTGTTCAGTTTCCATGTGCGTGTAGGCTGTTTGTTATTTCTGTTGTTGTTGAGGTCCAGCTTTAGTCCATGGTGGTCAGATAGAATACAAGGGATTATTTCAATCTTTTTGTATCTGTTGAGGCTTGCTTTATGACCATATATGGTCTATTTTGGAGAAGGTTCCATGTGGTGCTGAAAAGAAGGTATACTCTTTTGAGTTTGGATGAAAAGATCTGTAGACGTCTATTAGATCCATTTGATTTAGGTTCTCTGTAAGTGTTTTTATTTCCCTATTTGTTTTCTGTCTAGTTGATCTGTCCCTTGGTGAGAGTGGAGTGTTGAAGTCTCCCACTATTAGGGTATTAGGATCAATGTGTAATTTAAGCTTTAATATTGTTTCATTTATGAATGTAGGTGCTCTTGTATTTGAGGCATAGATATTCAAAATTGTGATGTCCTCTTGGTGGATTTTTCCTTTGATTAGAATATAGTGGCCGTCCTTATCTTTTTTGATTAACTTGGGTTGAAAGTCTATTTTATTAGATATTAGGATTGCTACTCCCGCTTGTTTTCTGGAACCATTTGCTTGAAAGACATTTTTCCAGCCCTTTACTCTGAGGTAGTGTTTATCTTTGTTGCATAGGTGTGTTTCTTGGATGCAACAGAATGTTGGATCCTGTTTCCGCAACCATTCTGTTAGTCTGTGTCTTTTAATTGGGGAGTTGAGTCCGTTGATGTTGATAGAAACTAGTGACCAACAATTGTTACTTACTTTAGATGTGGTGTTGGTGGTGTCACTGAGTTTCATTGCTTGTCTTCTTTTAGTTTTTTTGTTGTGTAGTTATCTATTTCTTCTGTTTCCTTCAATGTAGTTGTTTTCTTTGGTTTGGAGTTTCCCTTCTAGTAACTTCTGTAGAACTGGGTTACTATGTAGATATTGTTTAAATTTGGTTTTGTCTTGCAATATCTTGAATTCTCCGTCTATGTTGATTGAAAGTTTTGCTGGGTATAGTAGTCTGGGTTGGAATCTGTGGTCCCTTAAGGACTGTATGATTTCTGTCCAGGCCCCCCTTCTGGCTTTCATAGTTTCTGTTGAGAAATCTGGTGTGATTCTGATAGGTCTACCTTCATATGTTACTTGGCCTTTTTCCCTTGCTGCTTGTAGAATTTTTCCTTTGTTTTGTTGGTTCAGTGTTTTGACTATCATGTGATGTGAAGAATTTCTTTTCTGGTCTATTCTACTTGGTGTTCTGTAGGCCTCTTGTATGTTTATGGCCATCTCCCTCTTTAAGTTGGGAAAGGTTTCTTCTATAATTTTCTTGAAAATATTTTCCGGACCTTTGAGCCTGATGTCTTCTTTTTCTTCTACTCCTATTATTCTTAGGTTTTGTCTTTTCATGGTGTCCTTGATTTCTTGGATATTTTGTGTTTGGAACTTTTCTGATTTTATTTTTTCTTTGAGAGACGTGTCAATTTCCGTAAGTGTATCTTCGGCTCCTGAGATTCTTTCTTCCATCTCTTGTATTCTGTTGGTGATGCTTACCTTTGTAGTGCCTGATCTTTTCTCTATGTTCTCCAGCTCCTCGTTTTTCTCTATTTGTGTTTTCTTTATTGATTCTAATTCTGTTTTCATGTCTTGCACCATTTCCTTCATCTGTTTGAATGTGGACTCCTGCTTTTCAATGATAGCTTCTATTTTTTTGTCCATTTCCTCTCTATGTATCACTAATTGTGCCTCTACTTCTTTGGGCATAATTGCCTGTATTTCTATGAGAGCTTTGTTTATTTCTTCTTTATTTGCCTTCATTTGTGTGGACATTTCTTTGAGAGCTTTGTGCATTTCCTCTCTGTTTGCCTCAATTTTCGTGGTCATTTCTCTGAGAGCACGATTTGTTTCCTCTTGGTTAGTCTCGATTTCTTTGGTTATTTCTCTGAGTGCTTTGTTCATTTCATCTCTATGGGCCTCTAATAGCTGGAGAAACATAGTTTTGAGGTCGTTTTCTTGTATATCTAGTGAATTGAAGTGTCCATTGTTTTGTGGGGTTGCTGGTGAGGTCATTATGTCCTGATTTTTGTTGGGAGTGTTCTTACATCTGTCTCTAGCCATCTGGTTATTTATAATCCTCACTGGTTGTTCCTCAAGATTGTAGTTTGGGCTATGATCCTCTCTTTCTGTTTTCTGGACTGTTTTTTCAGGAAGATGAGAGAGGTTCACTGCTTTGGGAGTGTGCACTGTGTTTTCAGTTTTGCCTAAGTAAAGAATGTGACGCTGGCGCTATTTGCGTGCGCTTTTAGCGGGCGCAGTGTGCATGCCGCGGATTCTCTGACTATTGCAGTGGCCTGCAAGCCACTATTATGCAGTTCTGACTGAGATCCAGGGATTGTCTGCCTGGATTACCCTGGTGGACCCGCAAGGCAGAGGCTTCAATGTTGGGGTCGCTATCCCAAGAATCCCTATGATGCCCACACTAGGGGTGTGGGTGGCAGGGATCTCGTCTGGTTGCTTCTGTGGAGAGGCCCTGGGTCTGGGGCAATCTCTCCCTAGAAGGCTCACTCACTCTCTTGCAGGACCAGTTGGAATGCACAGGGGTTCCCCTTGCTCACTACTCTCTGATTTGGTCCTGCTGCGAAAGTGCACGAATAGGCTAACAGTCAGCTCTGTGACACTGTGGCCGCTGGACTCGGTGTCTACCTCTCCTGTGTGCTGCCTCTTTGTCCTTTCCCTCTGCCAGGAGGGGTTATGTTGACTGGTCCCTGGGTGGCGCAGTAAAAAGTTAGGATGGATGTACTCAATCCCTGATCCCGGGCCCAGATCTCTCTGCCAGAAGCCGCCTAGCAGTAGAATCTATGTTTGCTGATCCCAAGTGAGTACCGGGTAGGGTTGAGTGTCCTCAGATCCAGAGCTTGGGTTTCTCTGCTAGGGTCTGCTGGGTGAGCTGGAGAGAGGGTGCTGTGTCCTTGGCAGGCTGCCTCTCTGTCCTTCCCCTCTGATCTTCTCCTCTGCTAGGGCAAGCTTATGGAGGTGCTCTCAGGGGAGTGCCAGCAGGGGTTGGGGCTTCTCAGTCGGATCCTGAGCCCTGAGCAGGCATTTCTCTGCCAGGGGTCGGGGGGGGGGGGGGGCGCCGGTGATAGAACTTGCTGCTAGACCTTATTGTGCTGGACCCAGGATAATCTCAGGACGTGTAGAATGACCACAGTCCCAGATCCTGAGCTACAGTTTGTTTGCTAGGAGCGGCCGGCAGCACTGGAGTTCCGGCACTGTGAAGCCGCTGTCTGCCTCTTTGTCCTTCCACTCCACTGTGGCAAGGTTATGGTGGCGTTTGGGAGAGTGCCCGAAAGGATTGGGTCTTCTCAGCCCCGATCTTGGGTTGGGGTACAGACAATGTGGTCTGTGGCAGATTCTGCTGGAAGCCTCCTGCCTCCTCCGAAGAGGGAGGAGGGATTTTGAGCTGGGCGTGCAGCTGAAATCCGTGTGCAGGGGGAGCTCAATTGTGATGGCGGCAGGTACCCTCCGCGGTCTGAGAGACCTTCCAGGGAAAGACTGGGTGACCCGTGACCAGTCTGGCAACTTTCCTTCCCCGTGGGGTTTTTTGCGACTGGGACTCCCAGCCTCAAGCACCCATGTGCCCACCAATCAGCCTGGGACAAGCAGATCGGGACAAGCAGGCTTGTGGCACCAGCCCAGAGACCCAAAGCCTGCGTTAGCGGGGTTCTCTTCTGGGTTCTGGCTGGGCAGCCGAGAGTGGACCCGACCGATTCCCACGCCGTGGGAGCCTCCCCTCACCTGGGAAACACCATCGATCGCTGTTCTTTTAGGGCCCAGAGTTCAGTCTCCTGGTCGCTGCACGGAGTGTGTTGTCCCGCTTCTCAGACATGGTGTTCTCCCAGTGCAGCCATCTTGGCTCCCCCGTCATGTATGTTTTCATGTAATAACATTTGAAGATGTATACTAAGTGTTCTGAGTGAAAACAGGTAATGCAAAAAAAAAAAAAAAAAAAAAAACAATTACTAAATCAAATGTTGAATAACTGTTACCACCATGATTGCTTTAGATACCATAGTGAGCATATTTAATGCTTCGATTGCTTATCAAGAAAAATATTGATAGACTAGGACAGAAATATTATACAAGAGGTAAGAAACAAGAAGGATCTTCTATAGACAGATAAATTTACATTTTTATCCTTTGCATGTCTGTTTTCTTTTTTGATGTTTTTGTTTCTACTCAATATAAATCACTAAATGCCAAATATTTAATAAATCTACCAGGAACTTCAGTAAACAGTTGCATTTTCTGCTAGCAATTCTCTGTATGATTACCTTAACTAAACTCCATAATGGCTGTTTGACATGAAATCACTTGACCTCCTCAGAAAGCACATACAGAGTCCATTACTTTGCCTGTTTCACTTTGTAGCTCATTCAGAATGCTTTATATTTTTTCTAGCCTGGCAATGACTAAAGCACTGATACCTAGCAGTCATCCTGATACAAAGCAAGGAGCTTCAGCTTGAACATCTGATCCTCCTGCCTCGATTGTTGGCATTTTATGTTTGCCCTGGCAGATCCCTATGGGCTAAAATAGTTTCACTTATGGAAATATGATATTATTCTTCTCTCTACCATTGCAAATGTCTGCATAGTTCTATTTCTAGTATTTCTGCTCTCTTCCTCGTAGTTATTTTGTAATGACCTATGTTTTCAGTCATTTTTAATTTTACTTTTAATTAAAATAGTACATCAGTCCTCCCATCTCCTCCTTCCAATTCATCCCTTCTACCCTGACTCTGTTCCTTCTCATTTCATGGCTTCTTTTACTTTAATCATTATTGTTACACATTCATATATAAATGTACTGGCTGACTCTACTTATAGTGTTGGTCATCTGTGTATGTTTCCAGGGCTGATGACTCGCTTTTTGTTATATCTGTTTGGAAGATTTATTCTCCCTCCCTCAGGTCAGCTGTTAGTAGTTTTTAGCATTTAATTGTTTGTAGCTTTTTATTTAAGGATGCGGTCAGGTGAGATTCCTCCCATTCACATTGGGATGTCAATTAGTATTGGGTTTATATAGGCAGTCATATTGTTGAGATTTCACAGTGATAGCTTTCCTGTCATATCTAGTAGACAGAATGTTGCAGCATATTTTCTGATCCTCTGGCTCTTAGAATTTTTTTGCCCCCATCTTCAGTGATTTTCCTTAGTTGTAGGAGTTGTATTGTAAATATATCAGTTGCAGCTGTGAATCTTACAGTTGTTTTTGTTTGCTTGTTTGTTTTTATTTTGTTTTGCACTTTGGGTAGTTGTGGCTCTCTCTAGTACTCTCCATCTATTGTATAAATAAAGATCTTGGATAAATGGTGAGAGCAACACTTATCTGTGAGCACAAGGGCAAGCATGTCGAATGTAATTACATGATTTAGAAAAGTGACAGAAGTATGAGTTCTTCTACGATCTGTGACCTCTCTCGCCACAGGTAGTTGGCTAGGCTTCCAGTGCCAGCTGTAATTTCTCTTTTATACAAGTCTTAAGCCAAGTAGACAACAGCTGGTTAACTTTCATTGGTTAGCAGTGTGGAGATGCTTAACTATTTTGAAGTTCTTTTACCTGCTTTAGAATTTGAAAAGTTGCAATCCTGCCATCTTCAAATGGCTGGTTCAACAATGAAATTAGATGACCAATGAAAAAAATGTGTTAAACTGTAAATCCCAGTGAGTGTCCTTGGGTTATCAATTTGATAAATTAAGCAAGCGAAAATCTTTCTTTATAAAACAATATTTTAATAATGTAATTAGACAAATCTTATTCAAAGTTTGTTCTATAATACAATGGTAAGTTTACAAACATATTACTTTTACATAACCTTATATAATTATAATATTGAAAATACTTTAGCTAATGTCTTTGCCCCCCCCAAATGCAGTAAAGAAGACTAAAATTTTTGAGTGACTTTAGGTATACTTTCTTTAATTCAGTACTAGTATTTAGTTTTCTTAATAAATTTATGTTTAATCAGAAAATAAAGCATAGTAGATATTTTGAAAAGTTAACTTATTAAAGTAACTACATTAAAAAAATAGTATAGAATTGGTCAATATAAAGACTGGTTTGCATGAGGTCTCCATACTTTCTAAGTACCTCATTTTTACATACCAATATTCAAGTATTTTGTTTGTTTGTTCATTTTGTTTTATTTCTTGTATTCTGGCTGTGGCCCCCTCCCTCATCTCCTCCTAATCCCACCCTCCCTCCCTTTTCTTCCCCTATGCCTCTCCCCTAGTCCACTGATAGGGTAGGTCCTTCTCCCCTTCTATCTGACCCTAGCCTATCAGGTCTCATCAGGACTGGTTGCATTGTCTTCCTCTGCAGCCTAGCAAGGCTGCACCCCCTTCCCGGGGGGAGTTGATCATAGAACTGTCACTGAGTTCATGCCAGAGAAAGCCCTTGCTGCCCTTATTAGGGGCCCTACTTGGATACTGAGTCTATTAGCTACATCTGAGCCTGGGTTTTATTTCCTCTCCATGCATTGTTCTTGGTTGGGGTATCAGTTTCAGCAGGACCCCCAGGGCTCAGTTTTTTTTGGGGGGGTGCTCTCTTGGTCTCCATATAGAGTTCCTGCCCTCTCCAGGTCTTTTTATCTCCCCCTTCTTTCATAATACTCCCTGCACTCTGCTCAAAGTTTGGCTACAAATCTCAGCCTCTGCTTCAATACCTGGGTCAGTGGAGTCTTTCAGAGGCCCTCTGTGGTAGGCTCCTGTCCTGTTCCTTGTCTTCGGCTTCTAATATCTATCACGTTAGTTCTTCGGAATGAGGATTGAGCATCTTCCCTAGAGTCTTCCTTGTTGTTTAACTTCTTTAGGAGTATAGATTTTATTGTGTTTACCCTATATTATATGGCTAATATCTACTTATGAGTGAGTATATACCATATGTGTCTTTTTGCTTCTGGGTTACCTCACTCAAGATGATCTTTTCTAGTTCCTACCATTTGCTTGCTACTTTCATGATTTCCATGTTTTTAATAGGTGAGTAGTATTCCATTGTGTAAATGCACCACAGTTTCTGTATTCATTCCTCCATTGAGGGACATCTAGGTTGTTTCCAGCTTCTGGCTATTAGGTTTTTACTCAAGATTTTACAACAACATAATTGCAAATTACCAGATGCTATAGATCCTTTATAAAAGAACTGAATGCTTATATGCTAAATTTTCTCTTGCCAATGTCCTAGAATGTTCATTTGGCATTGTACTGGCTTGTTAATTTAATAAAACATGATAGCTTTTTAAGTCACATGACCACATTTCTGACATGCCCATATGTTACCACGAGCCCTTTGCTGCTACATTAGATAGCATAAACATGGCCTCTTTAATTAAGGCCAATATATTTTAAAGGTGATATGGTAGAGTGACAAGGCTGAGTATAAATTAAAACCACCTGAGCACTCTACTAAACAGCTTGAGAACATTATTTAAACTCTGGCCTGTTTTATTTTTCATGTAATAATAATTCTATTCTTCCCAGCAATGATTGTGATCTCAGTTCGGATATGTGCATAGAACATAAGCATCAGTACCCCACAAATGATCATTTTATCATATTGTTAAATTTTAATATGAGGGCAAAAGATGATGGTGATGAATGTGTTAGGAATCTTGTAGAGTGTGTGTTGCAGCTTTAGGCTCTAGTTCTTTCCTGGCATTTGTTAACTAAAATCAGAAATATGGACATTTTCCAGGTAATGAATTCATCTGCACCTACAGTCTTGAATGATTAGAATAACTGCTTAGATATTCAGGCCTCAAAAAGTCAGAACTTACAATGATTTCATTATAGCAAATACTTGTTAGGCCATGATAGTTACCACAGTGTCTTGCCAATAAATATTAGATAATGGATTAATACATATTTTTAATGAGGACAATAAAGTGCCACAATCAAAATCAAGTTAATTAGCTATTACCACAAAGATAGTAAACTTGATTTAGTGTTTTCTGTGTGATAAGCATCTTATGTCAATTGTCTCATTTAGCCTTTCCAATAAGGACACGGCATAGATCCCATTACCATTATTCACACTACAAAAATGTATGTAGAGAGGTAAAGTAGGTAGTCCTGTTGATATAAACTCCCAGACATGGAAAAACAGGTAGTCAGGTTAGGGTTTAATCTTTTTAATTGATATTTTACAATGGTTAAGTGGAAGCATCACATACTTGTATCAGTTTTCTATTGTGGGGGAGCCTCCTTTCTCAGCCTCTGAAGAAAGATTTAAAGTTTCTTCATGTACAAAATGGTGTTTATTCCACATATAGTAAGGATCATGAGAAAAATCAAGAAAAAATTACTGATTGAGTTTGACACTCTCATTTCATAAGAGAGCTACATAAAAAAATAGTGTCTGGAGTGGTATTGGTGTATAACATAAGGTTGGACTCTTAGAAATTATCACTAAGTCATTTTTGCTGATGCAATAAACACTGGCTTCAGGTCTCTAAGTATTCATTGACCCATGTTGTTTCCTGACAAATACTGAAGATAAGAAAAGATTGTTCATTTTCTTGCTAATAAAGAACCCTGCTTAGGTAGCTAAGACAAATGTCTTTATTCAGAATAATTTTGCTTTTGAAAAAACATTATCTTCTTGATAAAATTAAAATATCAGTACTTTAAATGGAGCCAGAGTGGTTTGTTTTTGTTTTTTAATTTAATTTTATTTTATTTTATTATTTACACTTTATTCACTTTGTATCCCCCCATAAGACCCTCCCTTCTCCCCTCCCTATCCCACCCTCCCTCCCCCTTCTTCACGTATGTCCCTCCCCAAGTCCACTGATAAGGGAGGTCCTCCTCTCCTTCCTTCTCATCTTAGTCTATCAGATCACATCAGGAGTGGCTGCATTGTCTTCTCTTGTGGCGTGATAAGGTGTCTCCTCATTCAGAGGGAGGTGATCAAAGAGCAGACCAATCAGTTCATGTCAGAGCCCATCCCTCTTCCCATTACTATGTAACCCACTTGGACACTAAACTGCCATGGGCTATATCTGTGCAGGGGTTCTAGGTTATCTCCATGCCTGGTACTTGGTTGGAGTATTAGTCTCTGGGAAGACCCGTGTTCAACTTTTCTGGTTCTGTTGCTCTCCTTGTGGTGTTCCTGTCCCCTCCAGATCAGTACTATTTCCTACTTCTTACATAAGATTCCATGCACTCTGCCCAACAGTTGGCCATAAGTCTTAGCGTCTGCTTTGATGGTCTGCAGGGCAGAGCCTTTCAGAGGCCCTCTCTGGCAGGTTTCTAGGTTGTTTCCTGTTTTCTTCTTCTGATGTGCATCCTCTTTGCCTTTTGGGATGGGGTTTGAGCATTTTAGTCAGGGTCCTCTCTCTTGATTAGTTTCTTTAGATGTACAGATTTTAGTAGGTTTATCCTATGTTATATGTCTGTATGAGTGAGTATATACCATGTGTGTCTTTCTGCTTCGGGGACAGCTCACTCAGAATGAGCCTTTCCAGTTCCCACCATTTACCTGCAAATTTCATGATTTCCTTATTTTTCATTGCAGAGTAATACTTCATTGTGTAGATGTACCACAATTTCTGCATCCATTCTTCAGTTGAGGGGCATCTGGGTTGTTTCCAGCTTCTGGCTTTTACAAATAAAGCTGCTACAAACATGGTTGAGCAAATGTCCTTTTTGTGTACTTGCGCCTCTTTTGGGTATATGCCTAAGAGTGGTATGGCTGGGTCTTGAGGAAGCGCTATTCCCAGTTGTCTGAGAAAACAACAGAAAAAGTGGGGAAAACCCTAGAACTCATTGGTACAGGAGACAACTTCCTGAACAGAACACCAACAGCACAGGCTCTAAGAGCAACAATCAATAAATGGAACCTCATGAAACTGAAGTTTCTGTAAAGCAAAGGACAACATCATCAAAACAAAATGACTGCCTACAGATTGGGAAAGAATCTTCACCAACCCTTTATCTGACAGTGGGCTAATATCCAGTATATATATAAAGAATTAAAGAAGCTGAAAAACAGCAAACCAAGTAATCCAATTAAAAAATGGGGAACAGAGCTAAACAGAGAACTTTCTGTAGAGGAATATCGAATGGCAGAGAAACACTTAAAGAAATGCTCAACATGATTAGCCATTAGGGAAATGCAAATCAAAACAACCCTGAGATTTCACCTTACACCCATCAGAATGGCCAAGATGAAAAACTCAAGGGAGAACACATGCTGGAGAGGTTGTGGAGAAAGGGGAACCCTCCTCCACTGCTGGTGGGAATGTAAACTTGTAAAACCACTCTGGAGCCAGATTGTTTTAATTTCTTCTTTCAAATATATGTGGCATAAAAGTAATGTAAAGTAGAAACTTTAGAGGTATATATGTGTGACTATCATGGAAATGTTTCTCTGAGATGCTGGATAGATGAACACAGGATATAATAAAGAATTCAGCACTACACATTTTTGCCATCCCACTGGGTCAACCAGAATAAGTGTTCAAACAAATCACAATGTCACTGCCTTCCTAGGGTCAAACAATTGGTCAACCATTGACACTTACAGTGTAACAAAAAAATAATGAAGTGAGTCTCATGAAGAATAAACCATTCACCTATCCACCATTTTATTGAAATATGGTTATGTAATTATGATTTGTTCATAGTCTAGTTAAAGTTCATCATTGATAACTAAAATGTCTACTTAGTGCAAAAAGATCAGGCGTCTTCTACATGAAGCATGATGGGAATCAGGAGGTAAATTTCATTAGCCTGTGTTCACAAGCTAATAGCCTGATCAAATATTGGAATCTTTATTTGGTTTTATCTTCTTTTCTTTTTTTTGTTTTAATTAGTACATTGGAGATATATTTTAACATAAGGATTATTTTTTATTAAATCTTTTTTTTTTTACATTTTGAGATTATAATATAATCACAACATTTTCTCTTCCCTTTCCTCCTTTTAAACCTTCTCATATACTCTTCTCTTTTAAATCCATGACCTCTTAGAATGAACATTCTTATAAGAATAGTGCTTAGGAATAGTGCTTCCTCGAGATCCAGCTATATCACTCCTGGGCATATATCCAAAATATGCTCAAGTATTCAACAAGGACATTTGCTCAACCATGTTTGTAGCAGCTTTATTAAGAATACCCAGCATCTGGAAACAACCCAGATGTCCCTCAACTGAGGAATGGATACAGAAAGTGTGGTACATTTACATAATGGAATACTACTAGCAATTAAAAACAAAGAAATCATGAAATTTGGAGGCAAATGGTGGGAACTAGAAAAGATCATTCTGAGTGATGTATCCCAGAAGCACAAAGACACACATGGTTTATTCTCATGTATAAGTGGATATTAGACATATAATATAGGATAAGCATACTAAAATCTATACACTTAAAGAACCTAAGCAAGAAGGAGGATCCTGGGTAAGATGATCAACCCTCACTCAGAAAGAAAACTTATGAAAGAAGGGGGGATGAAAGACCTGGAAGGGAAAGGATGTCCAGAAGGAAAGCAACAGAACCAAAAAATCTAGGCCCAGGGGTCTTTTCTGAAACTGATACTCCAATCAAGGACCATGCATGGAGATAACCTAAAACCGCTGCACAGACGTAGCCTATGGCAGCTCAGTGTCCAAGTGGGTTCCCTAATTATGGGGACAGGGACTGTCTCTGACATGCGCTCAGTGGCTGGCTCTTTCATCACCTCCCTCTAAAGGGGTAGCAGCCTTATCAGGCCACAGAGGAAGACAATGCATCCACTCCTGATGAGACCTGATAATCTAGAGTCAGAGAGAAGGGTTGGAGGCCCTCCAATATCAGTGGACTTGGGGAGGGGCATGGAAGATCAGGGAGGGAGGGTCAAATTAGGAGGGGATGAAGTAGGAGGCTACATGTGAGATACAAAGTGAATAAACTGTAATTTATAAAAAATAAATTATTAAAAATTTAAAAAAGAAATTAAAATAAATATTAACTCTTATTTTCTAAACTGAATGATATTTCTTCTCGCTGTCATTTTGGCTATGTTCTTTTTCTTTTCTTTTTATTTTTTTATTTTTTTTTTGGCCATGTTCTTAAAAGATGAGGGTATTGTCTCCAGTCTTCACACACAAGAATACACTTTTGTCTGTGACAAAAATGTTCACAATGTTTCTTTTTGTATTTAATAGTATAACCCAAATGAAAGTGCTACTTGTGAAGACACAATGTTTAAAGCAATGTACAAACCTTCTCAGCTGCTGCATCCAAATTGTTTGTAAGAAAATACACTATGGAGATATTATCAAATTAAATACAAACATCCAAAAATTATCAACATATGGATAAGTAATTAAGTGGTCCTTTGGTTTCTTTAATTTTATTTATCAATTATGCTAGAAAAATTTAAAGAAAGATTTCCCAACTAAAGAATAAATGATTTTTTTTGTGGATTTTATTTGCTGTAGTACTAAGGATTGAACACAATGCCTTCTGCATAATGGCCCCATCTTCACCCATGCGCTCCACACCAGGATTCTTCATTCTGTACATCACAGACTTCTGAAATCATGCAATAAGAGATGTTTACAATGTATTGTATGTTCAGTAGAGTGTGAAGAAGAGATGGCATATGGGGAAATGAGCCTATGAGCCACAATTATACTCTTTCAGTTTATTGTCTTTATTAGGTCAATTATCCGAAGTTTAAATATCAACAGTTTCTACTAGTTCAGAACCTATCAAAGTCTTTGTATTTTTGGTATTAACGTATTGACCACATTCAAGTTTTTCACCTTTCACTTTAACTTTTGACCAATTAGCAGATATTTGAATCTTAGCTTCTCCTAACTACCTTACAACAACAACAAAGTGGATTTTAAAGCAGCAGCCATGGCAGATTTTGATCCAGGCTTATTCATGAAGAAAACACGCTGAAATAACATGCACTCCCCTATCTTAGGAATAATGTAAACAGAGAAAAGCACACTCTTATTCTGAGTGTGTTAAAAAGGAAGACGAGTAGCTTTAGTTCATTTTGCTTTCAAGGGTGAGTCATTCACCCTGTGCCACTGCTGAAGGGAGGCATTTTTATTGATTTGCAGATTAAGAATCTATTTAAAAAGCAATAAATCAATCCTTGTCGCAAAGCCTACTGCAACAAGCTCAGGAACTTGAAAGTAATCACTGCTGTTTGAGGAGAGCTTAGTTAACCGTGTTTCTCTAATGACAGAGAAAACCATAGCTCATAATGAAGGTGCCGAACACTGAAGATCTTGATGAAAAGTTGGAAGATTGAGCTGGCATAAATCAATACATGCATCCAGAAGCCTGCAGGTGGGAGAAAGAAAGAGCAGAGCTCCTCTGCAGTGAATGCACTGCATTTGTCAACAAGGAGCTCACCTCCACTCTGAACTCCTTACACATGGATCCATTGTAAGGAACTATCTTTTGCTAAAATAAACAGTTATGATATCAAGGGTGACAAAAGACTATAAGGAGAGATCAATATATTTTTTTATCGGCATTTCTGTTTGCAAGAAAAGAGGGTGATTCTGCTTTAGATCCTATAAATTTGTATTCTAGAAAAGTAATGTTACAAAGTGACCATTTCCAAGGAAGCTCAGAAATTATTGGATACTAAAACTTACCCATGTCTATGATGCTTAGGCAACAATTCACGAAAAGAGCTTAGAGGTGAAAGGAGAAGACAATAGTGTATTTCACCAAATTAGGACTTTTGGGGGGAATCAGGATCTTACTAGTCCTTTTAAGGCCTAGTACTTACTACTCCATTTAAGCTCAGTCAGAGTAGTAAATTTAGATGTTTTAAAGTCTAGTATATCTTCTCTAAATATCACATTGTAGAATACCTGCATAATTATAGCTTTTCAATGTGCCATCTCTGTTTTAAAAAATATTGAGGTCAAATCATATTTCACCCTAAATCATGCATTGTTTCTGTGTAACAAGTACTGAACAAAGATTAGTGGAAATACTGTTTTTCTTTCTAAAAAGTTAATATTTTTCAAATAACATAGTTTTCATTTAGGAAATAGGATTTTTGAAAAAAAAAATAAAGTATCATAGTTTTCCTAGAAAATAAAAGTAAAACAAGTTTGAACTTAATTTAAAAAGTCTTTGCAACTTATTTATCATTATCATAATGTTTTCAGAGAAGCTAAAATATTTGAATTTGCTAGGAAACATGTTCTAGTTCATATTTACCACTAGGAAACATTTTTTTAAGATAATGAAATTATCAATTTCTTTTTCATTTTAAACTGGTTTAACATCAACAAGCTTTTTCCTTGATTTTTTTTAATTGAAAAAAATTTATGTAATATACTATGATCACAGTTTCCTCACCTCCAACTTTTCTCAGATCTTCATCCTTCCCACCCGACTCTAAGCCTTTTTTCTCTTTTTAGAAAACAAACAGGCAAACAGAAATAAACAGCAACAAACATATAAATTATAATAAAAAAGAACAAAGCATACCACAGAGAGAAAGGGGAGGAGAGAGAAAATCCATATCAACATGAAATCAAAACTTATAATATACAAGCAAAAAAAATGATAAAAATAAAAGCCCTAAAACAAAGCAATATGAGAAAAAAAGCCAAAAACTACCATTGAACTTGTGTCATATTGGCATCTACTACTTGTCATGGGTCCTATCATTAAGTGTGGTTAACATAACCAGTGAGACTCCATTGGAGAAAACTAACTTTTCCTTTGTAAGAGGATGCCAGTGACCCTAAACTCTTGGCTAGGACTTTAGAGGTGAAAGCCCATGATTACTTCCCCCTCTCGGTGCTGGGACCCCAGGTAGCTTGAATATGTACAGACCCTGTGCATGCTGCCACATTCTCTGTGAGTTCATGTGTGCATCACTCCAGTTGTGTATAGAAGACACTGTTTACTTAGAATCACCCATCCTCTCTGCCTTAAAAAGCCAATGTTTAGAGATGCATCATGAGTCAAGTCTTTAAAGTGGATCACATCGAATTATTAGATTGTCCTCTTCAAAATCTCACTTTGGCTCCACAGTTCTCTGCAAGGAAGCTAGATTATGGAAATTCCATAGAAGAAGAATCAGTGTATCTAATCTGAGCTAATTGTCACTGATACACAGTGACAATCATGACGAAAAGTTTGGAGTAAAACGTTATAATGAAAGACGGTTCTACTCCACAATTAACAAGATATGGTTATTAAATATTGGAGTAACTTATTTAAACCTTCTTTACCAATTGGTTATACTGAAGGCTTCTAATTGGAAGGAATTCATTTTACATTACTTATTTTTACACCCTGCGTTTGTGTTACACTTCCTGCAGTAAATACCCCTAAAATACCAGTAGTGGGGCACAATACAAGCATCAATGTTTTACATAGCTGCCATGACTAAGATGGCCCAATTGCCCACTAGTTTTCCAAGCAGTGTCTCATCAAGTCAGTGTTCTTTCTTTCTAAGATATGGCTTGAGCCTAATATCTCATTGTTCTCAGTTCCAGATAAACAGATACAGAAAAGAGAGAACATAATTAAATCATAAATGATTCTTCACCATGTTATCGCAAAAGTGAGGCACTAGGATTCATCTTTAATCAGCCAATACCTCTAACATAGGCACATTAAAAGCAATGTGACCTTTCTAATTGTAACTCTATGCTAGTGAACAGTAAGCTTTTGGCGGCATAATTATTTCTGCTATTGTTTTTTTTTTTGCATTTTTAAATGTCTTTATTATTTTATATTTTATTATTTTTATTTTTTAAATATTAGTTACAGTTTATTAACTTTGTAACCCAGCTGTATCTCCCTCCCTCATTCCCTCCCAATCCCACCCTCCCTCTCTCATCTCCTCCTTGCTTCTTTCCAAGTCCACTGATAGGGGAGGACCTCCTCCCCTTTCATCTGACCCTGGTTTATCAGGTATCTTCAGAACTGGCTTCAAAGTCCTCCTCTGTGGCCTAGCAGGGCTGCTCCTCCCTCGGAGAGGGAGGAGGTCAAAGAGCCTGCCATTGAGCTCACAGGGACTATTTCTGCTACAGTTTTCTTCAGAGTAATTCATTATTGAATGAACATATTCCTTGCAGACAATTTCCATAGATATTGTATGAAGCAGCTTGATTCTAGGAAGTCTACACATCAGCCTTGGAAAAGGGTGCTAAAGAATAAGGCAGACATACAGTTACATAGAACTTGAGGCTGGAGAAGTAAGTTGTCACTTGAACCAGAAGAAAATGGTGAGGGGTTAGATTTCATAATGAGGAATAACAATTAAAATTTGTTTTTTTTCCCCCTCGCAAATATAGTATTGGCAGCATTGTCATTCATAAGTTTTAGAAGGCCAGACTGAGATGAGGAGACTCATTAAAGATGACAAAGTCAGTCACAGTGGTCCATGGAGGGGGTGAAGTTGGAAGTAGATGTGATATGTAGGTAGCAGTACAAAGAGAACTTATTTTCAAGTGTGAAAAGCTTTCAAAGAGGTAGATAGAGAATTACCTCCTTCTTGAAATCCTGAGGAACTTCCCCTTACCATTGTAGAAGTTTCAAAAATAAAAGCAGGACTTTGGGGGAAAATCGTAAGTTGTATTTCAGAACTACTGAATTCAGTACACCTGTGCATCTTCTAACAGCAGTGGAGGCAGTCAATCACAGTTGACTGAATTGAGACTTTAGATGAAGAGAGTGACTTAAAACTATTAAGATGCTTGAGCATAAATGACTTCATCCCTGAGAACTGCACAAAGTAGGCAGAGGAGGGAATCTAAAGATTGAGAGCTAGAAAGAGTATGTAAGCAACATATCTTACATACTTGAAACAAAAGTGTAGCTGCAAAGTCAGACATTGAATCATCATTCTGACAGGAAGGCAACATCCAAGGTACAGATCAGTACATATGACTGAGAAGAAACCGCAGTTGAGTGATTTTCCTTGAACCTGAGAAGGGTCACTTGATTTGTCAACATTTCAGAAGCAAAGGGTTCCAATATGCATCATATTTTTCTTTATAGATGAAGAATTTATACTTGATGTTCTCAATACTGCTTATAATTAAGAAGCAAACATATTTGCAGAGTCACAGATCACTTAGCAAAGACAAAGGATCACTGTGTAGACCCTGAAATCCCTGAGGAAATTATTGACCTTGCAGCAAATGTAATTTTGTAAATGCACATTTGATTGATTGTACTACTTTATTTGATAGTTTATTTAATGCTACATTGTGGTTATGTGGCTGTCAAGAATGCTGAACACTGTCCCATGCATGCAACTTTGTTCACTTAATTTCATGCTATAACCCTTGGGAGATAACTGACATAGCAGACTCTGCTATTTGCTCATACTTGTTTCTGCTCTATAAAAACCTGTTAGAAGATTAAGGAAAGAGTAAAATTTAGTGTGGTGTGTACATGTCATTGTAGATAATCATATCTTCAGCTCTTCATTTGCATCAAATTACCTATAGGTCATCTTAATAAAGTCTTGATTTTTACCTTGATAACTTTTTCACAAGCTATACATTACTTATAAAACATTCTGTAGTACTCTATTAAGATTTCAAAGTTTTTATATGGTAGAAAGCCTTTAATTCAGTCAGTTAATATTTGGGCAACTGTTTATTCATTGTAGAGACAGTAAGAATTATAGTGGTGATGGTAAAGGGGAAAGAGTTATTCATATAGGTATCTTAAAGCCTTAAAATCTCATACTAAATATGTTTCAAAAGATAGGGATATAGTGGTAGAACACTTGCCTAGCATATATAAAGCTCTAGAATCAAGTTCCACTAAAAAAAAATGATAAACAAAATGAGCTTTATAGAGATATAAAACAATAAATGAAAGTGCTTTAATTGGTGTCAACATATACAAATTTCTTGGGAATTTATAGACTTAAATGTGTAGATCAAGCACAAGACTTTATGATACAAACCACATAGTGTTGAACCTTATTTTATCTGCAAGAACTATGTCTCTATATAAGATTCACCTGAGAAACCAATTAAAGAGCCTATTGAAGGTGGTTAAAACAGCCCCATTTGGGGATCTTTTAATTTTTTTTTATTGCTTCTTTGTGAATTTTACATCATGTACCCCAATCCTACTCATCTACCCTCTCCCTTCTTATCTACCCTCTAACCTTGCAACATCCCTCTCAACAGAGGAAGAATATCTCATTGTGGAAGCTGTAGTGTGTCACAGTGTGTCCCACAATATACTGTTCTGTCCAAGTCTCTTTGCTTGCAAATTTTCATTGCAATGACTTGTTGGTCTGATATGAGGCCTCTGGCTTCTGTTACTCTAAAGATACTGGAACCTCGTTATGACACCTTTACGATATCCTTTTGTTGCTCTGTGTCATGGAGCTCCTGTAGTTTTGGATCAGTAGGACAACTTCCTTTATGCACTCCAGTAGGTAGTCATGGTTAGATATTGGGCTGAGCTAATTCAAAGCTCTGGATCCAGGGCTGAGATGTATCTGAGTTGGCTAGCCCACCAACTCTCCTACCTTCATGTTATCAGGGATAGCTCAATAGAAACTCCTGCTACTAGGGCGAGCTCTAGCCTGATGCCCAGACAAGGTGCAGGGCCTGCTCTCTTAAGTGCTTCAGCTGGTGAAGGATATGGACAGTTCTCCCACTCTCATGACCCTGGGGTCAGCAATTCTTTCCTGTCATAGATGCTGAGGGATGAGAGCGAGGGGCATCTCTACTTCTTCTGTGCCACTACTCAGCAGACAAGAGACAGGGTCAGCTTCCCCACACTCCAAGCAGCAACACAGATCAAAGACATCTACCCTGCCTTTGGTGATAAAAGACCCCGATGGCTTCAGGGCCACAGACCAAGATGTGGGCACCTGTGGTAACACAGGCCAGGACTCCACCATGGTCCAAGGTGACATCATCAACTACTCCCAGTTCCAGTTCTGCTTCTTTTCACTGTGCATGCATCCTTCTATTTCCCCTTCATTTCTCCACCATTTACTTGCTCCTCTTAGAGGTACCAGGGTCTCTGAGTGTCTGGGGTCATCTCTGGAGTGGTGTCAGTAGTGCTATGCCCTGGTCATAAATTATGACACTGGACAAGTCATCTTGGTCATGGTCTTCTCCTCTATCCCCCCACCCAGGCCTGCATGTTGTCTAGGCCTTATGGTGCTGGGCTGGTGGTCATCTCCAGCTTGTTCCTTGCCTGGCCCGTCAGAGTGACCTTATGGGAGGATTTTCTGTGTCAGGCTTACTCCCACCTGGGCCCTCAGTCCCAGGCCAGGCTCTTCTAGTCTGCAGGTTGCTCACGATCCTTGTTGCTGCCCAGTATGTATAGTGCCAGGCTGGTAACCATCTCAGGTTAGCTCCCTCTCTGAGCCCCCTGTGGCTGGATTGGTGGTTGTCTCAGGCTCTTTTATTTCTTTAAACAAATATTAGGCTACTAATCATTCAGATGTTCATTGGTCGGAACACTGAGCATAGACATCGCCTCTCTCCTCTCTGCCACCTACTGACACATATGTGGCACAGCAGCCACATTGGCAAAGCTTCTAGAGGCAGGTCCATTTTTGGATCTTTAATTTCTCCTGTGCATTAATGTCTTATGTCATTTGCTAGCTCACATGTTTGTTACTATAACACATAAAAATATATTAAAGAAGCAAGAAAAATACCAGGATTCAATTTCAAGCTTAGCTTGCGTAAAGTAAAAGTTTTTTTTTTTCGTTTGCATTTTTGAACAATTATGGATTGTGAAGAACAGGATAGGATAGTTAGTGTGTTGTGTATGTGTGTGTTTGTGTGTGTGTATGAATACAATACATAAGTTCACAAACTCATTATGCTTAAAGAAGCACAAACCTATTATCCAAAAAGTGAAAATAAACATGGGCTTTGAAAGGTCAGATTTCAACTCAGTGATATCTCAAAACTCCATCTGGAATTACTAAATGATTAGGCAAACCATTTTCTGAAATTCTGATTCAACAAATTTTTATTTGGTGATTATAGACAAATGCTTAGCCTAGTTTGGTTTTCTAGAATAGCAACACTACTTTGCAGAGATGTTAGGAGAAAATACATGCAAACATACGTGCAGTCAGTATGACAGAGTAGTGATCATGGATCCCAGTCCTCTTCCTAACCTACTTTTATGCCAGAGATTGGGAAAGTCTTCGTCACAAAGATGTGAAAGATATTAGGAGTTGTCCAACCACAGTCATGGGAAAGACTAGCTTCTAAATCTTTTTCTGATAAAGCAGAACTACCAAGAAGGAAAAGGGGTGAGGATCATCTCACTGAGGATAATAAGGTGAGAGATCAACAAAGTTTAAAACTAAATATGATTGACCTTACTTTAAATATAACATTACATTGTAAAATGACAGAAAGTCTGGTTGAATTGCAGAATGCCTTTGAGTGGGAGATTTTATAAGGAGTTGGACAGACAAACGTAGAGACTGTGAAGCTCAGATTGACAGTGTGACGAACACCATGCTTTATTGGTGATTGGAGGCCAGGAGCGTAAGAGTCATTGTGTTCCCTGGTCACACTGTGTCTCTGCAGTCTATTTCTCACACACATAAAAATGGAGTTCATGACTCCAGACACTTAAAAGTCCTATTGCTGAATTAGAAGGAAAGGGAAAAGCTGTTCCTATTGACTCTGGTTCAGAGCTTACGGACAAATTTTTCTGTCACATTGTATATCATTCCTATCACATTTTCAATTTTTTCGCTTTAGTTGAACAAGGACTTACCACATTTTCATCATTACACAAAGAACTGAACTAGGCACTAGAGTGACGAATTAAAAGCAGCCTTTAAAGCTTATATATAACCTGCTGCTATACATTAATAAAGATTTCTCAAGTTAGGACCTCCATTAGGAAATCTTGATCTACTGAAAACTAAAAAAAAAAAGTCACTTGTATTCCTTATTGGATATTTACTGTTAATTTATACTCATTTAAATTCCATCCATGCGTTTGACACCACAAAACTAAATGTTTCATATACCCGTCACTTTATTACATGAGGGATGTAAGAACAAACTTGTTTCTTCAGCTCATTCAGTTTCTAATAAACCCAGAATACAAATTTTGTTCCATTAAAAATAAAATGGAATCTCACTATCCTACAGCCATTTAAATGCTTTAGAATAGAACAGTCTGCTTTTTATTCCAGGAGGTGTATACAATAAATCTCATTATGAAAATTACCATATTCAGACTATCTTAATATTGCACATGCCCGTATCTCCACCACCTTCAAACAAACAAATAATGGTGGAAATTATGCAACACTGACAATTGCCAGGAAATGCTGTTGAGAAATAAACTTTTTTCCCCTCTTGTTTGTTAAAGTAAAATAGCATCTTTTCTCATTTAACTAGCTAAAATACTTCTACATTTTTAACATTTAAATAAACTGAGAAAATGGAAAATGCCAATGGACAATGACATTAATAAATGCCTTATTTTGGTGTGTGTGCCAACATACAAATATCAACACATAAAATCAAACCAATATGTTTTATGATTAAAGATGTAGAAAAATCTGTAGAAGTTCCTGTTAGTATTTGACATGATTAATTTCTGCTTACTGCTGTGTGTTATTATGCTGACTTTTTTAAAAATCTGAACATTGAGATAGCAATTTGAATAGAGGCCCTTTGAGATGTGATCTAAGTACAAGGAAGGCCTACCTGTTCTTAGTAAACTTTACTCCCGGTGAGTTCCTGGTTGGTACTCACCTCTTCTCTTTGTAAGATACAGAAAGCGTCATGACCAGTACGATACATTCACTTCATGTCTAAAAGAGCAAGAGGCATATTATATCACAAGACAGTTCTTAAACTTTTATGTGCTTCATCCCTTTGCTGAGTGAATACTGAGGTCATATTTCCTCTTCTGTGCCTGTACAGAAGTTATGTTCTGTATTTTTTCCAGGTGAAGTCAAAACAATCCAGGACTTGTTATAGTACAGTGCAACTGTATTATATCCCAATACGTTCCTCTTTTGGATTGACTCTCAGTCCCTAGGGCTCCAATAGAAAGATGTCTATATGTATCCCCACGTGTTTCTCTTTATGAGTTGCACTTCTCGGATACAATGGGGAGTCCAGCCTCTCTGTTAAGCAGAGTCCAAAAATCCTCTGTGTGCTGTCAAGCTCCTCACAGAAGTTATGGAACCCACATGACTGCAGAGTAATATTTAAGTTGCAATCTGAGATCTTCCCCATACAAATTTACTTTTTTAATACCCTGCATCTTGCTTTTTAAATGGGTGCACTAGAGCTGATCCTCCATATCTTACCCAATGCTATAGAGATCACATGAATGCTTTTGATGTAATGAAATCAAACAGAAGGCTTTTGAGCTCTGAGGTTTTAATTAAATTTAATGATTAAAATTAAAAATAAACTTTAAATTGAAAACCTTATGGAAGAAGAGGGAGACAGTAAGACCTGGAGGGGAGAGAAACTCCACAAGGAGAACAACAGAGCCAAAATACCAGGGCCTGGGGGTAGAGAGGGAGCATTCAGAGACCAATATTCCAGTCAAGGACTAAGTATGGAGAGAACCCAGCCCCCCTGCTCAGACGAAGCCCATAGGCTGCTCAGTTTCCAAGTCGGTTCCCTAGTAAGAGGTAAAGGGGCTGTCTCTGACATGAACTCAGTGGCAGACTCTTTGATCACCTCCCTCTTGGGAGAGCAGCTTTGCCAGTCCACAGAGGAAGATGATACAGCTAGCCTGGATGAGATCTGATAAGCTAGAGTCAGTTAGAAAGGAAGGAGGTCCTCCCCTATCAGGGGACTAGGGAAAGGGCACAGGGGGAGAAGAGGATGAGTGGGTGGGACTGGGAGGAGATAAGGGTGGGGGCTGCAGCAGGAATACAAAGTGAATAAATTGTAATAAATAAATAAATAATTTTAAAAAAAGAAAAGAAAACATGCTTTCAGTGTAGAGCTCTTTCACTTTTTTCCCCAAATAACTGAGTCTTGAACTACAATCGGATCCATTTGCATTTGGCTATCATTCCTAATGTGTCTTAAAATGTAGTATTGACACGATACGGGGGTAGAAAACTAATGTGCAAGTTTAAGAACATTGTTTAGTGGTTACTGTTTAATTAATTATACATTCTATTTTTATCGCCATAGGATAGTCAATGAACATCATTCTTGCAAAGCACAGGTCAATTGGTTTAAATGATTTTTCAAATGTAGAAGGAGAGTTTTGATTCTATAGTCTATTTAAAATAACAGTGGATATATAAGCCTAAAATGTCTATGATTACAGCTTAGATTAAGGAATGATTTGGTTGTGAGAGTTAGTAGTTTTTAATCTCATTTTCACAGCTAATTATGGGGTAAGTTTAGAAAATCATATGCAAGAAAGAGCATCTGTCTTCTGAATTCTCTTGATGTAAAATGATGATAACCCTTACTTGTTTCTTCTGCATCAGAGGTTTTGGAGAGTGTTCTTAATGTAATTCAGGATTTGAAGCTAAGAGTAAAGAAAACAGTAGCATAAGAGCCACGCTTCAGGAGACTTTGTGGATATTTTCCCCAGTGTGTGTAACATTTGTCAGCGTTTTTGCTTTGCTTAAACTGAATGTGCTGGTAACTGTCCAGTATGTGCACATATCTTTAAATTCTGTATACAACTTTTTATTATATAACAATACTGAATAATTACTTGATATTTAACACGGGATGAGATGCCTTCTTATCCCCTCTCTGCCGTTGTGACCTCTGTGCTTACCTAATGTTACTGAAATAAGATTTTCTATGAAACTAAAAATAAAACTTCATCATTACTTGTTTTATGGTAGTTATACAAAAAGAAGTAATATTATCAGAGTTGTTAAGGTCAGAGCATGGGCCCTCATCATCCTGAAAAGACAGTCATGGCCAGCCATTCTCAGATGGCAATTAAAAATTATAATAGTTAGAGAGGAAGAAGGTGCATTCAATATGGTCACATGTAAAATAGGATCTTTGATCCCCAAGTCTAACTTTTGCATCCTGACATGCAAAAATTTAAGATGAACTAGATGGTAGAAGTCTGCATAATTAAGTACTCCTGGTGCAGGTATATTCACCCATTATTGTCTAAGCTCCACTATCTCCTTAATTATGATCCAAAAAGATGTCATAATTGTGTGATATCTCTTCCTGGGAGATAAACTCTTCTGAATGTCTTCTACCTTTTTCTTTTCCCAGAATGTGATGTGTGCATAAATTCTATTTTTTTGAGTACCATTGCTTCAATTGTCATATCCTCATATTAAAATGTAGAAGTTTCTTGTTTAGCATATCTTCTCTTCTTCTAGGAGACTTTACACTAAGTTCTAGTGAAGGTCAGCTTCCGTATTTTCTTATTTTTCACTATGCTATTTGGGACGCTGACAAGATTTTAAGTTCTAAAATATTTACATGTACCTACACACACACACACACAGACACATTTCTTAGAGTGGTTGCTTTATTCCAGCCATGGGCGCCCCTGATAGAAGTAAACATCTTAGTGCATGTGAGTGTTTCAAATGTAGCAGCCATCTGATAGCACTGTTCACTAAGTAAGTTTAAAGTTAAATTATGTCTGTATTTCTGCCAAAGGTGCAATTGTCAGATCAGACTTACTGACTGATTGGCATACACAGTTGAGAATCAGTTGTCTTCAGCACATGTCCCTTGCGGATAATCCTGGCCATGGTAAAAAGGATGGATAAAGAAGAAAGGAGAAGGCAAATGGCAAAGCCTCCTGTTGCAGCAGTTGGCAGGTTGGTGATAGAGCAGAAGCTGAAATGACACAGATGAAAACCTCCTTGCACTTGGTATATTCCTGCAGTCAAGCTTCATTGTGACATGGTTTGCTATAGTTCTTCACCATATTCCTGAGTTCCTCCTCTGTCCTTCTATTTTCCTCTCCAAACTCTAGTCCCCAATCTCAACAGAACCCAGTAAGTAACTGTGTGAATCTGTTACCTTAACAAGTACAATCTGGAAGAAAGGATACCCACAGGGACTTCCAGAGAAGAATTTATCTTCAGACTAATACTTTTCAAATCAATTTGCAGAATACTAGACTAGTAGGAAACATTTACATAAATATTCAAACCTGGTAACATGATTATAAAGTGAATACTACACAGGAGGAAAAAAGAAAACACCACTGAAAAGGGGAAACTTGTGATTCCTCTCAAAGAGTCAGGGGCCTTTAAAATTGCTTCCCATTAAAATTGATTTCAAACGGTCATAGAAGATACCTTCCTCAAATTGGATAGACAAAAATAAGTGCAGAGCTTCTGCTGCTTACAAATATACCTGTGAAATGCTACTGTGTAAGATGGCATAACCACACATGGAAGAGTAACAAGCTGCCTAACAGAACTCAAAGCATGTCCTTAAGTACTGCCTAACAGAATGTAGGACTGGGAAGGCAGCGTGGGGAGTGGGAGAACAGTGTTTACCTTCTATGATGGGGACTTTTTCCTTGAGATGTAATCCTCAGTGTTCTAAACCAGAGTTTTCTTTGAAACCAGGAAATGTATTCTCAGAACTCCCCAATAGTTTATATTAGAATGTGTGTTTTGCTTTAAGTGTTTTATTTATTGTTTCAGTTTTCTGTTCATTTGAAAGCTAAATAGCAGACAAATAAAAACATGATAGAAAATAGATTCATATGAACGAAAATCAGAGGAATTAGGAAGCCAAACCCAAGGTTTGAAGGATAGTACAGAGAATGACTAAAAGATAAGAATCTAAAATCCAACAAACTACAGCTCATTTTTTTGTCTTATTTAATGGTCTGGTCAGAGAAATAAAAACAAAGTATTTTGAAATAGAATGCTACTTTTAAAAATGTTAGGTTACAAAAGCAAAATCCAGAAGAAAAAAATAAGTGTCAAGTATTTTAGATAGCTGACAATCACTTTGCTGGCTCCACATTCTGGCAAGAGATAATAGACCAACTCCCCATACTCCCAAGGCTATGGAGTGAGTTATAGTGCATGTTTATTATTTATTTCATGTTAATTGTGAGCTCCTCAACAACTCTGAACAATCTGGACAACTTTGTTTTGGTTTGGAGCTGGTAATAGAAGTATAGCATTGTTGAAAAACTTACCAGCGCACTAAATCACCTGATGACTATGTCTTCAAAATATGAACCTCCCACAAAATAACTATTATTTATAGAAAGATAGAGTTGTCTTTCAAAGAAATAGCTGCTTTTTTTCTTTGACTTGTCTAAAAAATTAAAACAAGTCGAAGAACTAAAACATGTTCCTTTTCAGAGTAACGAATAGCATTGACAATAGCCCACAGTGTTTCAGGGGATTTATAGGGTGATTTTGCAAATGATTATGTAAGATGTAATTTATTTTACTCTGAGTTTTACTTGGTATCATAACATGTTTAGTTGGTGCCCTTTCTCACCCATTATATGGTAACTAAATTTAAACCTTTTTCATATATGTATGCATTCTGTGAAGCCTCAATAGCAGTAGATTTCCATAGTACTTACCGAAATGCATTTAGTGTTAACTGTTTTCCCATATTAAAACCTTATCGCAGAAGACATCACTAACTTATGTCATTGATCATGGAGAATTTGACCTGGTACAAACTAGACATTTCACCCCTATTTACTAGCATTTTTGGTCCTGATATGTACTACTGACCTTTCTAGCCAACAAACAAAATCATCAATTTGTCCGTTCTACAAACCCTGCAATCTACAGTAGTGACTTGCCTCCAAGACATAGTGGTGTAATAGTGGCAGTACAAATATTTTGGAAGTAACCAACCACTTTTTTTTTTTTAAGTAGATTAAGGTCCACTTCATGAGCTGTAACCCATTCCTTGCACTGCTAATATGACCAAGAACTTGGTACTAGATAGAATATTGGCCCTAAGAGAAAACAATATACTACTACTATTCTAATAAACTAAAGGGGCGTAGCAATAAAATGACTCTAAATGAAATATTGTTGTATTCATAGAACTGATTTTCACTCAACCCTCATCAGAAATACTTCTTGCAACAAATGGTTATTAACACAGAGACCCATAAGTAGACAATGTGCAAAGAATGAGAGACTATGGAGTATTCATCTCTAAATGAGAAGTCTTTGTCATATCCTCTTCTCAAAGAGCATGGATCTATGTAGAAGAGATGACAGAAAGATTATAAATACAAGGTGTTAGACAACTGCAAGAAAATGGTGTTTTCCAGAAACAACAAGGTCAAGCACAAATGAGTTCACAGTGACTGACAGTATAAACACAGCCTTGGTAAGTTTAAATCACACAAAATCCAAGCACGGAGAAGGAGTTGTAGGCACAAAGTCCCATCCCTATCCAAGAAACTATTTTCAATTAATACCTCCTGGGAGAGGGAAAATCATTTTCTTCAATGTAATGATAGTAGGAACATTGGCCACACTTCAGGACCCAACGTTTCAGAATATTTGGCCAGCACAAAATTAATGCCATAATTTTTGTGTGCTTTTTTATTTTGTTGTTTGAAATTTTTGTATGTTTTGGTTTTTTATTTGCTTGTTTTTAATTTGGGGGCTTGTTTTGAGAGAGAGAGACAAAGAGAGAGGTAACATATCATTGGGTGGCTAGAAATGTGATGAGAATGTGGGAGTAAGAAAAATATGATCAAAATATATTTTATAAAAATACTTAAAGCCGCTTAACACAAAAAATTAAATGTTTACTTAATGATTTTAGTTGACTTATATGATTTCAAATAGCTTTTAATTTAAACATTAAATAATCTTTCCAGAAAATAAGTATACATCTCACTGGGATAGTTTGAAGACTCTATGTTAATGACACTAATAATACTTTCAATCTCAAGCACTAATTAACCAATGTAATTTAGTAATAAATTAAATAAATTTAAAATGATTTAATAATAAATTCATTGAATAAAAATTCAACACAAATATTTTCTCTGTGAGGTACTTAAAATTGTCTTACGGTATTGATTTCAATGATTTTTAATATAGAAATAAAATTCTATTTGTATATATATTAAATCAAGTGCAAGAGAATAGGAGCTAAAGCTGGTTCAACCCATCATTAGAGTCTTTCCAATGATAAAGCCTTGACAGCCTTGACGGGGAATAACAATGCTAAATGACACACATAGTCACAGTTTGGCTATCCTCCTCTTAATAGAGACATCTTAGTACAAATTTCTCCTTTACTCAATGATTTGGCTGAAGAAGCAGTGCTGTAATGGGCCACATGAAATGATGCTGAATTCTAAGTATATTTTTATGACCATGCTTGGTTATGATGCACATTAAGCATTTTACATATTTTTTGACTCTCATTATCTGTGATATCAGTTGTGTGTTAACATGTACAAACTTACTTCCTCAAAATATAATTCTGGTATTTATATATGAAATCATGAATGGTCAGAAAATGAATGAATTATTCACCAATGGTTAATAAGATTACTAAATCACAATATGAAGCTTGGAAAATATTAGACACAAACCACACAGCCAGCAAGTAGGGAGACTAAAATTTGTAAATGGAATGCCTGATCCCAGAAGCAGTGCTCTTAAGTTTTACGCATTAAGGCTTATGTTAAAAGCAGGCTAATGGACAAATGGACCACACCAGCTCCTGAGTTCACTGCTGCTCAGCCAGGGGTGGCAGACTGGTCTGAGGGTGTGCAGGGCCCCTCTGTACCCGTCCAGCAGTTTTCTACTGAAGACTGGAGTACCTAGCCAGCCACGGAACACTGGTCAGCAGCTCCCATAGAACAGGCCACCAAGTGGGTTGGAGCCACCACTAAGTGGTCCTGAGCTACTCTGCAGACACGTGAGCAAAGGGGAAAAAAGTAAAAGGGAAATAAGGTTCCTAAAAGCTGAAAAAAAAATCAGTCTAACACAAATTATATCACACCATGTAAGAGTAGCTTTTACATGTAGTATGAGTACTACACTCATAATCAAGTATTTCTTCCCAATTAAGGACTAAAATGTTCAGGTAGCTAACTGGGTCAGCTAAAATTAGACAGATGAGAAGTCCCAAGAATATATGTGAATGGAGTTTTACAGGATAACTTAATATCCATGTATTATAAGTATGAGAAGAGGTCTATGAGGTGAAGCAGGAGCTTATCAGGAAAGGAAGGGTAGAAATAGGATGTGTTCCAGACATAATCTGATGGTTTAGTGCTTCTAGAGCAGAAAAGGGAGATGGGGTTTGGGAAATAATAGGATATTAACTGGAAGTTCATAGAAAGCTTTTGTGCTAAGATGAGGATGGTGGTTTTTATTCTGAGTAAGACTGGGTCGATTTGTAATTCAGAATGATCACTGTAATATAACAGAGAACTGAATGCATTAGAGGAGCCATATGCTTTCTTTGTCAATGGATTCTACCTAAAACAACACTGGCTAGGAAAGGCAAAGACACTAGATAGATAGATAGATAGATAGATAGATAGATAGATAGATAGATAGATAGATAGATAGACAGACACATAGCTAACTTGGCAAACATGTCATATAACTCTGTCATGGAGCTACTAGAAAAGAATACAGAAAGAGGTAGCTTTAAAATTAGCTCTTTAGCTGATGTCCTTGTTGTGACAAAAAATATTACAATAACAACTCAAAGATAGAGTTTCTGAGTGTTTTCAGTTCATAGCGACACAGAGTAGCTCAGTCTGTGGTTCTATCTTACATGGTTCTGCACCAGGAGGCAGAGAGTAGACAGGACCCCAATCAAGTACAGTTTTTACAGATCTAGTCACCTATTTTGCCTTCCCAGGCCCTACTTCCTAAGGATTAAGCACACCTTCAAAATAATACCATAAGCTGGGCAGCAAGTGCTCAAAGTATGAGCCTCTGAGTCACATTCCAGATCCAAACCATAATAAAAGTCAAAGATTTATTTTGGAAGAAAATAAATGAAGCATTTTTCATTTTCTAAGCTTAAGAGAAGCCACTGCTAGTCTGGTCCTCACCCCCAAAGGAAAAAAAAAATGAGCTAAACTTTTATTACATATTGTGAGCTACTCAACTGGAAACATTCGATCTTAGAAGTGATGAATGAAGTCCTTTTCCTCTCCATCCAAACAATGCTCAGCTAACTGCTGAGTGTTTGCAACTGTCGCTGGTTTTACCAGCTTAGCTCTCTAAAAGCTTTGGTTAGCTTTTAAAAATGAGACTGCAAAGCTTCTGTGCAACAATTCAGGAGCATCTCTTCTGTATTGATGATCTGAGTAATTCATGTATAATTGCTGAATGAAGGTTAATGATTTGAATCTTAATATCACTAGTACTTTCTATTTTGCTGTGAAGGTCTCTAGAAATTGTCAAATAAGATTTGTTTCTTCCCAGACTTCAATTTCTTAGACATTCATCTCCACTTTGCAGACATTCAAATGTATATGATAAGAAACATTGTGCTTGCCTGCTTTAGCTAAGATTTTCTTGGTAGCAATTTGGAATAAAATAGTAACAGTTCTCCTTAAAATTGAGTATGTTAATGAAGTTGGAAAGTCTGATTTAAAATACCAAGGGATCTGACAAAAACAACTTAAGTTGACTTAAAAGAAAAGGCATAAAACACGAAAGCCTCGTGAAAGTATTTTTTTCCCCCCTGAACTAATGCTTATGTGATTCTTAAAGTGTATGGCTATGTTTTCTAAATGTATTTAGAAGATAGATTGATATTTTTCAGAAAAGGGAAATTTAAAGTTGTGAAATCTTTGTTTAACAATTATCAGCACTTACATAAGGAAGAGTTTGTGCCACAAATCTTACAAGTTCAAACACATTATCACTTGTACATTTTCAACTTGATTATAGGTGAATGCAGAATCTAGCATTCATGTCCTTATGTTCTTATCTATGTCCTCTTCACATTCTCTTGCTACATGGTGTGTGTGTGTGTGTGTGTGTGTGTGTGTGTCTGTGTTGATACATGCCTGGTTTTTTACTCCCTATTTCCTCCTACCAGCATGTATTTTTCTTTTCTCTTATAAAGACACTAGACATTAGAGTAGGGTCAATTTTAAGGAACTATGCCACCATTTTACCTTGAGTACATCAATCAATACCTTATTTTCAAATATGTATGAATTCTGTGGTTTTATATAGACATAAATTTAAGGAGGACACCAAAAGAAAGAAACACTACAAAACCCAGAATTAAGGATGGTGCTTACTTTGCTTGGCAATAATTTTGTATATCTTTACTTCAAAACAAACTTGTGTTAATATTAAATATTTTTTCACCCAAATCATAACTAGGTATTATCTTGCTTAGCTTCCAAGATCAAGCAAATTTAGGGTGGTATGGCCATACTCACAGCATCTCTGGTTACCAAGTTATCCAAGGCCTGTGTGTAATGCTGACATCAGCATCCTAGTGTGATGGGAAATGGACACATGTGCCCTAGCTGAGGAGATACAGAAAGTTAATGAGGAATGAAGAGTCAGTTTTTTTTAAAGTATGTGAACCCTAGTAAGTTGATCACACACATTGGATAACCCCACACTCAACAAATGGGTTATGCTTCTTTTAAAGAAGGGATGCCTGTGTGAGGTGAATCAGGGAGGAATTAGGGAAAGAAGGCATGAATATGCTCAAAAATAATTGCACTAAACTATCACAAACTTTTTTATAATTGAGTTTTTATTTAACATTTTATACAATATGTTTTGATCATACCATTTGTCCTCCCCAGTTCCTCTCAAATTCTCCTTACCTCCTTACACAGCCAACCTCATGTTCTCTCTGTCTCTCCTGGTCTTTCTTTCAAATGGAAACAAAATAAAACAAACAATCTGAAAGAAAAATAAAACCAGTATTTTTTTTAAAATAAAGCATATGAAAAAAACAAACACGACTACAGTACATGGAGTCCTTCTGTGTTGGCCTAGAGTGTGGTTGATATATCCAACATACTCTCTTGGAGAAAACTGAGTTTCCTTTTCTAAGCAGCTATTAATTTCAAATAGCCTCTTAGTTATGGGTAGCACTTTGTATCCACTTCCCCATCTCAGTGCTGGAATTTTGTCTGCCTTGAACCTTTGCAGGCCTTGTGCTTGCTTTCAATAGTCTCTGAGTGAATTCATAGGTGTTTTAATCTTGTGCCTTAATGATGGTGTGTCTGGATGACCTTGGCGTTATCCAATACCTCTGGCTTTTATAATCTTTCTGCCTCTTCTTTGTCATAGATACCTTCTCCTTGATAGCAGTGGCATAACATATTTTATTAAGAATAAATAAATGCCCTTCATCCATGTTAGTGTGTGTGTACTGACACTGTAATTTTTTAGTATTGTTCAGGAATCCATACTGTTGAGGTAACATGGGTGGGGCTTCCCTTTTATTTCTGGAAACACAATCTCAGCAGACTTCTGTTCCTCTGGCTCTTAAAATATGTCTTCCTCCTCTTCCAAGTTATTTCTTGAGCCTTTGGTACAGGGGTTATGTTGCAGATATATCTGTTGTGGCTAGATTCCCCATAATCTCATAAGACAAAGAACAATAGGCAATAAATGACTGCTAAAAGTAGTAGAATAAATATCTTCAGATGTGACTCTTAGTTGGTTAAGAACTACAAAGTGAGCTGGGCGCAGTGGCGGCCGCTTGTAATCCAGGATCAGGGAGGCAGAGGCAGGTGGGTCTCTGTGGAGTGACAAGGGACTGTCCCATCTCTCATCTTAAACCAGTAGCAGCTTCAATCCTGTCCCCATGGAGAACTCATTGAGAAAATTATTAGCTGCTAGGACTTCAGGAACTTTAAAAGGCAAAGTTTAAGTAGATGTGCATTTAAGTGTCTGTATGATAGTTAGCTGTTCCCCATTGACTCTAAGGCCAGTGTTTGTGATGACCCACCAGAGCAAGGGGGTATCCATTTCTATTTGTACAATGAAGTCTAAGTACTCTAAATAATGTGCAGAACTAAAAACTCCCTTTTTCTTAAAATATAACTCATTAGTTTTTCAATATACATTTAATCTCAATAAATAACAAACACTGCTCATATACAAAGCACATGCCATGATTTCTAGTTTCTCTCAAATATAAAAAGTACAAGTCAAGAGGCACATAGAGTAATGTGGCAAATGTAGAGTAAGAGACTGAAAAAATGCAAATGACAGTCCCTCAACTCCCTCAACCCTTTGCTCATAGGCAGTGTTCTTTGAGTGCCTATCCTGATCATCTACACAAACTACAAGCTGCTCTTTCATTTACTGGGGTCAGAATACCAGATCTCATGATGACTGTAACTACAAAAAAACATTAAATAGAGACAGGAATGAGGTCTTCAAATTGAGCTTAACTCAGAGAGAGAGCACTTTGAGAAGACAGTGTGTTAGCATTTTACAGTGTCTTGTAACACATTTTTTGGGGAGTGTAAAGAAAGACTGAAGCTTGGCACGCTTATTCTTGCCCTCTGGTCAAGTGGTGAGGCTTGTCTCTTAGTCTCCTGATACTGATGGTCTTAGAGTCTCCCACACTTTTCCCTCCTTATGTGCTCGCTGTGCAGCAGAGGTTTCCAGCATACCACGACTGCTTAGTGTTGCAGTTCTTTATCTCATTTCACCATTTGATTTGCATCTAAGTTAAAGGCTACTGAACAACCCAGGGTTAGCAGGGTGCAGGAAGGCACTAACTCCATTCTACAGTGCCAAGCTCAGGCAAATGAATAAGACCAATTCCCTCCTGCCAATCACCACTGTTTTCTTCTAATTCCTTTTTCCTTTTTAGAACTTTTCCATATTAGAATATAGTGTTGAACATGTGTTTAGGAAGGTGCCTGGAATAAACTCATCAGTTGTTAAGTGTATAATGGTTGTCGTAATATTCAAACATGGCAGTAGAAATTGAGCACTAGTTAGAATAGTTAAAAGGAGTTGCCTCCAAGAGACCTTTTGGTTACATGAATGGTAATTTTCAAATTACCATTTGGAAATTAAATGAGATCACATATTATAGCTACAAACTGTTTAGTGCTATTTGTTCTTTTTAACTATTCACAAGTATTCCTTATAGTAAAATTAAATTGAATCATTAAATGAGAAGAGAGACTAAGTGTTACATTTATCCAATAACAGACAGGAGGAGTGAAATAGCTAATGTTCATTTGTGTGCTTATTTATTCCATGTACCATTTTTACTTCTTGCTTGATACTAAGAATGTGATTCCACTATCTTAAATTTCCTTTGGGGGAATTCCTGTGGGGGAATCCAGTGCTGAGAAGGTATAAACACTTATTTTCAAATGTCCACTATTGTGTTTTCATTAAAATCTCTGCTATTTCACCTATTGCCTGCTCCCATCTCTCTTTAATCTAATTGCAGATAATAAAATCCATCCAGATTATTTGGGAAAATTCACATAATCACAGCTGGCTTTTTTTCATTTTGCAAAATGACTTCTAAAACAGGAAAAAGTGTATTGAGTTATTGTTGAATTATTATCAATGAGAAATTTTGTTAGAACTAATTATTGAAAAAAATAAACAAAATTTATTTTGTCATACATATGTGACAGTTTAATAGTAAGAGTATGTTACTATGTTCAGATTTATTTAACTTTTCCAACCTATGATTCTTTTATTAATAATAATTTTTATGTTTGTGTGTATGTGTGTGTGTATTTGTGTGTGTCTGAGTACACATGTGGCAGTGTTATCAGGTGTCCATAGAGTCCACAAGAAAGTTTCAGATGTCCTGTAGCTGGTTACATGTGCTTGTGAGCATCTTACTGGAAGCAAAGCTCTGGCTGTTTGCAGCTCTTAACCACTGAGTTCTCCAGCCTCTATTTCCATATTACTCCTGAAACTGCATATATAATGTGAAATCAGTCATATTTTATGGAGGATGTAAGAATGTTAATCTGAAGTGGTGAACACAATGGTGTCATTATTATTATTGTTAATATAAATTAGTTTAGTAAAATAGGAAAACAAGGTTTTAGACTAATGGTCATGAGAATCCTTTTTTTTTTTTTTTTTTTTTTGTCTGAGAATATGCTACAATTTGTCTTCTCTTAAGATTGTTTATGGGTCATTTTTTTCGGTGCTAATGCCTTTACAAATTAGATTATTTTTAACAAAAGTTGAAATGTCTGTTCTTATCAAGTCCTTGAATACATACTTTCAAGCAATAGAGTAGGGCTTGTCTTAGAGAAGGACATCCTCTAAAGAAGGGGCTGTTCTGTATACCAAACATAGACAATATGTGGAATTCAGCTAAAGAGTATGATCCGTGTTCTAGAGCTGAGGCTGCGGAGTGTCTCAAGTGTCTATGAGGATTGTGTGCAGTTTCAGAATAAAGCAGCAGTGCCAAAACGGAGTCAGAAAGCATGCACAGGACCCTACCAGTTTGGGAAAAGCAATGACAATGGAAGTCAATGGAAAAATGGTTTAGACACAAGCAAGAACACAAAAGCACCAGACCATAAACTATTAATGTAGTAAATATTGCTGGATGTAAAACCGAAGTTAGAGATAGGAAATGATGAACACTGAAACGACACAGGAAGCAGTTTACAAGAGCCTGGGAGGAGCAGTGTCTATGACACTACACATTGTATGTGTCCATAGTGGAGGGTGTAATGGGAGGTACATTTATGTTCAGAATCACATAGAACCAGTTTGAAAAGACGTGGCATATCATAGGGGAAGAAAATGGGGCCAATGAAGACTAAATATCTAACGCTTACTAGGAAGGCTCTGTACCTCAATTTTCTGAGTTCTTTATATCATAGCATTGCTTAAATTAACCATACAGGTAACCCATGATATTTGAAATGAAGGCAACAGTATTTATATCTGGCATAATAGTTCATAATTGATCATATTGACAAATATATGCTTTGAGTTATGGTAACATGAGGCTCCCATAAAGTAGCTAGATCTTAAACAGTAAATGATTTAAAAACATAGAACATGAACAAGCAACTCTGACTCGCAAAACTATTTTAACTTATTAATATTTTCTATTCACTGTTTCCTGGCCATGAATAAAATTTCTGTTATTTCCGAATTTAGGTATTTGGAAAAATTTGAGAAGACATAAATCATCTAACTAGAAATGATCTAGAGCTAAGCAGAGCCATTTCTTTCTTTCAAATGATTGGGATTTCTATGATTTTTTTTCCTTTAAATTTATTGTTTATAATTTATCCACTTTACTTTCTGATGGTTGCTGCTTCCCTTGTCTCCTCCCAGTCCATCCTCCCTCCCTCTTATCCACTATTTCCTCCCTTATTTCTCACAAAGGGGCAAGCCTCTTACAGCCTATCAAATCTCATTAGGACTGTCTCCAAACTCTTCCTCTGTGGCCTGGCAATGCCTTCCGCCACCATGGGGAATGGATCAAAGAGCAGGCCCACAGAGTCCATGTCAGGGACAGCCCCTGCCTCCCTTACTGGGGAATGTACATGGAAACTGAGCTGCTAATATGCTACATCTGAACAGGGGATCTAGGTCTCCTTCATGAATAGCCTTTGGTTGGAATATCAGTAGCTGCACTCCCCCATGGGCCCAGAATTGTTGACTCTGTTGGTCTTATAGAGTTCCTGTCCGCTCTGGGTACTCCAATTTCCCCACTCTTTCCTACAACTCCCTGGGCTTTGCCCAAAGTTAGGCAACAAGCCTTAGAATCTGCTTTGATACCCTACATGGTAGAGTCTTTCAGAGAACATTTATAATACGCTACCATCCTGTTCCCTCTCATTAACTGCTTCTGGTTTCTATTTTATTTGCCTTTCTGAATGAGAATTAAGCATCTTCCCTAGCGTAGTGCCCACCTTATTGTTTAGCTTCATTAGATCTGTGGATTGAATTATGATTATCCTGTATTATATGGGCAACATCTGCTTATAAGTTAGTATATTCCAATAATGTCTTTCAGGTTCTGTGTTACTTCACTCGTGATGATCTTTTCTAGTTTCATCCATTTGCCTGAAAATTTCATGATTTCCCTGTTTTTAATAGATGAGTAGTATTCTGTTGTGTAAATGTACCACAACTTCTGTATCCATTCTTCATTTGAGGGACATCTATGTATTTTTTTCCAGTTTCTGGCTATTATGAATAAAACTGCTATGAACATAGTTGAACAAATGTCTTTGTTGTGATTGAGCATCTCTTGATTATATGCCAAGGAGTAGTATAGCTGGGTCCTGTGGTAGCACTATTACCAGTTTTCAGAGGAAGCACCAGATTGATTTCCAAAATGATTGGACAAGTTTGTACTCCCACCAGCAATGGAGGAGGGTTCCACTTTTTCCACATCCTCACCAGGATGTATTGTCACTTTAGTTTTTGATCTTAGCCATTCTGACGGGTGTAAGCTTGAATATCAGAGTCATCTTGATTTGGCATCTTCTTGATAACTAAGAATGCTGATCATTTCTTTAAATGTTTCTCCACCATTCGATATTCCTCTGTAGAGAATTCTCTGTTTATTTCTGTCCTCCATTTTTAATTGCTTTTTTGGAGCTTAATTTCTTGAGTTCTTTGTATATTTTGGATATTAGCCCTCTGTCAGATGTAGGGGTGGTGAAGATCTTTTCCCAGTCTGTAGGCATCATTTTGTTCTGTTGACAGTCTCCTTTCATTTATAGAAGCTTTTCATTTTCATGAGGACCAATTTACAAGCACTCAGAGCTGGAAAATGACTCAGTCAGTCAATTACTCAATAACCTTGAGGAACTATAGTAAGACATGCAGCACCTATATGAAAAATGGGCATGGTAGTACATGCTTATATCACTAGTGTTGGGGAGATGCAAACAAAAGAGTCCCTCAAATGAGCCAGGCACAAATTTTTGCCAAGGCAGGTTCAATGATATATTCTGTTACAAAGAAAAGCAGTAGAGGCAGGCCTCTAACCTTGGCCTCTGCCTTCCATACCAGTGCACACTTGTGTACATATATCACACACATATGCACATATATAGTATACTACATACAAATAGATCAATAAACGTAAACTAGTGGGGCAGAATAAGGTCTAAAACTAAGTCAATGAGTATGTAACTGAGATAGTTTTAGACAAAGGTGTTAAGTAGCAACTTAGAAAATGTATCGTCTTTTAAATAAATGACACTGGTTAAATTGAGTATCCAAGTATAGATGAATGCACCCAGAGCCTAGTCTCTCAAGAACTTCAGAAGTTAACTGTAATTGAAGCAAACATATAAAACTACTAGAAAAATATTAGGGAAATGTGTCAGGGCGTTGGGATAGATAAAGAGTCTTTGATAAAGTCCCTAGAAACAGAAGCCGTAAATGCATAAGTAATCAAACAGTGTTATACAAACTAAGCTTCTGAATGAAGAGATAATCTACAATGTAGAAAAATATTTCAAGTCATTTATCTAAACATTGGATAGTATTCATAATGCATAAGAAACTCTAAAAATTTAATAACTAGAAAGCAATCTGAGCTTAAAACATCGATAGAGCTAGACAGACTTTTCTCAAAAGAAGACATAAAAATGACTAATAGGTAAGAAAATATAATTTTGAATCATCAGAGAATTGTAAATCAAAACCACAGTTAGATATCACTTTATTCCAATAACAATGACTAATACCAAAAAGGCAAATGGTAGCAAATGGATGAAAAGAATTTTGTTGTTGGGAATGCAGAGTGACAGAGGCAGTGTGGGAAATGTATGGAAGTTACTCATTGTAGTTGTTTGAATAAAAAAAATGTCTGCAATAGGCTCATCTCTATGAACACTTGGTCCCTAGTTAGTGGCACTGTTTGGAAAAGTTAGGGAACCTTTGGCATGTGAAGCCTCACTGGGAGTTCCAGTTTATGATCATTTGGTTCTATTGCCTTAGGCTTATTTTGGGTAAAACAAAATAAAAAGGATTGCTACTCAGCCATTCCAATCATGAGCTCAACATAATTGTACAGTATGGGTCTGCCAACAGCCAAGCATAGATGGCAGAGAAGCTGAGAGAATTTCTGCCTCTTCTTACTGAGGTAGTGGACACTAAGTAATTCTGGGAAATAAATAGTCATTGTCATTATTTGTGTAAATGCTGGTGAATCCACCATGGTACAATGGAAAATTCCAACCCCAAAATCAAATACATGGCCCTGGCTCAGCTCATTGGAGTCTCAAATCAAAATAAACACAGGAATATGAAAAAGGGATTTGTAGAGATACAATGGATCACAGAGTGGTGGAAAAGAAAGGGGTCAAAAGCAATCAAAAGAAATGTAAAAAAAATGAAAATGTAAAAATTAAATATTAAAAAACAGAAATTACAAAAATTTAAGGAGAAATTTCATAAGAACTTCATGCTAGCAGTCAGTTTTTCTCTCTCAACTCTGTCACATTTCAGACAAGGAAGTTCAGAGTTAAAGGGGCCAGACTATGTGTTTTAGAATATTTAGCACTGCATATGGGTGTTACCATACCGTGGGCTAGACTCCTGGACTGAACAAAAAAGAAAATTGGAGAAAGCCAGCAGAGATGTAGCATTAGCAGATACTGCTACCTTATTGTGGACTTAATGTGACTGTGGATATAAAGCTTTATGGGTTTGCCTTCTTTGAAAGACTGTGCCCTCAAACTAGGAGCCAAAGCCAACATTCTCTTCCATCCTTAAGATGGTTTTACCAAGTATGTTTTTGCAGCAGGAGGAAAATTGCTAACACATTAATGCTGAAGTCATTAAAATTAACACAGTATATAACCAATCAGTTTGCTATTTGATTGGATTTGCTGCACACCTCTCTACATTTGCTGGAGACAAAATTAGTTTTTCTCACCATCCATAATCTTCATCTGCCAATAGTCATGATCTACATTATAATTAGAGTCGAACCTAAAGTGATTAGGGTAATAATGAAATTGGCACAGAAACTGTGAAGCTTATTCAAAGTATATTAATTAGCAAACACATTTAAGTCTTTTATATTAAGAAAAATAGACTCCTTCCTAATTCATATTCATTATAATTGAAACACTTTTAAGTAGTATTGCTAGCAGGATTAATAACTGCCTTCTGGTCTAATCAATTTTATACAATTTTATTATATAAAAATATATAATGAACTTTTATTGATCAGCTAATGGTTTGTCTTTAAATTATTCAATATGCAAATAATTCAGAACAATTTAGCATGAAAATTAAATATAGAGAGCCTGCACTACAGGATATCTTCCTGCTTGTTCTTGACTTCTCTTCGGTAATATCTTTTTCTGACTTCTGTGTCATTAATGCTTTACATAATCTTTGCAACACTGAAAAATATTTAATGGTCTTTTGAAAAATCAAAAAAAAGTCTTATAGCATCTTTAAATGGTCCTTTTATTTTTATTTTTCATTTAATTTAGTATCTTACCCTATTATAATATTTAACACCTTTAAATGTATACTATTTAACATAAACACAATGTCAAATTTAGTTTCCAGCAAAAGAATAGGAAACAATTATATATCTTGAAGGATCATAGAGAAGCAAAAGTAGAAAAGAGTGTACATTTGAATGTTTTCGTTTTCATGGATGCTTATTATTATGACCAGCACAAATAATTAAAATAATGCTTGGCTTAATTTACTTTTATTCTAATGCTATTTATGTAAACATTAGGTTAATAGCATGTTTAATAACAAATCAATTAGCTGTCTAGGTTCAAGCTTTCTCTTCTGAGATCATTCTTTCAGCAATAACACAGTACTCTCAACAGTTTTAAAAACTTGAGGCTTTGTAGTGGTTTTGACCTCAATTGTTGTTCTTACATCATAAATTATAAATCAGTCATTAACTAACCAACTACTGTGTCCTAAGCATGATACCATGAGCTATCCATATATCACATAAAGTAGTTCCTAAGCTGTGCAAAATAAGTGTGCTCATCTTACAGCTGTGCCAAGATTTTATAACTCAACAGTATGCAATCTCTTAACTTCAAATGCAACTGAATCAGCACTATTGAATTTATAGAGGCTATCATCCTAAGCTAACCTAATGATTTATCTCATGCATTTACCTTAGCCTCATTTCTCTATGTTGAATTTCCTAATATCCATCCAATGTATTTAATAGTAAAGAGACTTTTAAAATTGTGATACCTAACCCACAGATATTATACTGACTACAGAAAATGAGAGGGCATAACAAGATTCTCAGTTGTACACTTCTCTTTACATAGATTCCAGAAGTAAGGGCTGGAGCAGTGAGGTGAGAGAAAGTAAGAAGACAATCAAATTGAAGAAGTTTTATAGTCCATGTGTTCAGATGATATAACCTTTTATATAAGTGTATTAGTCAGAGTTATCCAAAGGAACAGAATGGATAGAATGTGTTTGTGTATTTCTGTGTGTCTGTGTCTTTCTCTGCCTGTGTGTGCTCATCTATATTAAAAGAAGACCAGATAATGGGGGGGGGGGATATGTCCCCTATCAGTGAACTACAGGAGAGGGATAGGGCAGGAAGAAGGAGGAAGAGTAGGAATGGAAGGAGATGAGGAAGGGGGCTATAACTGGGCTACAAAGTGAATAAATTATAAAAAATTGTGGTACAATGGAATACTACTCAGCAATTAAAAACAAGGAAATCATGAAATTTGCAGGCAAATGGTGGAATCTAGAAAACATCATCCTGAGTGTGGTGAGCCAGAAACAGAAACACACATGGCACATACTCACTTATAAGTGGATATTAGACATATTACAAAGGTTAATCATGCTAAAATCTATAATCTAAAGAAGCTAAGCTAGAAGAAGGACCCTGGATAAGATGATCAATCCTTATCCAGGAAAGCAAACAGGATAGACATTGGAAGAGGGTGAAAACAAGGAACAGGAGAGGAGCCTACCACAGAGGTCCTCTAAAAGACTTTAACCAGCTATTAAAGCAGATGCTGAGGTTCATAACCAAACTTTGGGCAGAATGCAGGGAATTTTATCAAATAAGGGGGAAGTAGAAAGACCTGGAGGCAATCGGAGCTCCACAAGGGGAGCAAACAGAACCAAAAAATCTGGGCACAGGGGTCTTTTCTGAGACTGATACTTCAATAATGGACCACACATGGAGATTACATAGAACCCCTACACAGATGTACTCCATGGCTGTTCATTCTTCAAATGGAATCCTCCCTAATAAGGGGAACAGGGGCTTTCTCTGACATGAACTCAGTGGCGTGCTCTTTTATCACCTCCTTTTGAGTGGGAGGAGCCTTACTATACCACAGAGGAAGACAATGCAGCCAGTCCTGATGAGATCTGATAGGTGAGGGTGAGATGGAAGGGGAGGAGGACCTCCCCTATCAGTGGACTGGAGAAGGGTCATGGGAGGAGAAGGGAGAGGGAGGGCTGGATTGGGAGGGGTCATGGGAGGGACTACAGCTGGGATACAAAGTGAATAAAGTGTAAGAAATTAAAAAAAATTAAAGAAAAGAATGACAAAAAAGAGTTAGACCACAAAAAAGGATATATATTCATATATGAGACTTATTAGAGTGGCTTACAGGCTGTCGTCTTAATGGTGAAGCTGTGCTAACACTTGATGGAAAGACTACCAGACTGGATATCTCAGCATCAACAATCTCTGCTGAAGTCCCCAGGAAGTCCTAAAGAGCTGCTAGTTTTTAGCCTGTCTAAGAATCCTTAAGTAAGTGCCGGAGCGAGCCAGCAGAGTTGAACAGTTCTTGAGTCGGGAGTGAGGATTAAAATTAATAAAATAACACACAGCACATAGGAGGCTTTTTTAAGAAAGTCCGGACTCGACAGCCACAGCAAAAAGCCTCTAGCCTCTGCAACAACTCTCAGCCTCTTTAGCTGTAACTGTCCTTGCTGCAACTGCAGGCCTGTCTTTTTATTGTAGAGTTTTTAAGCCAGAGTAAAAACATCTCAGAACAACGGTTTAATTTCCAAGAGGAGCCTGAGGAAGAGCTGTGGTCCTCACAAGCTATCCCACCTGCTGTCACAAACAAAAGGAGATGTACTTGCAAATTCTTCCCTGCCATTAGAGAAGGTCCAGTAAAAGCAGTCTCTCTGCTGAGATTTAAATATCAAAGCAGCTGCCAGAGGCACTGCTCCCAACAAGTTCTAACAGGAGTGAAAGAATGCCTCAAGAACACAAAATAAAGCTAGACACGGTGGGGCACGCCTGTAATCCCAGTACTTGAAGAGGCAGAAGCAGACAGATCTCTGTGAGTTTGAGGCAAGCCTGGTCTACAAAGTGAGTTTAGGACATCCAAGGCTACACAAAGGAACCCTGTATGGATAAACAAACAAACAAAAAAGAATATAGCATACATGAACTTGTCAGTGAGAGTCAAGGCAAGCAGGCAAAAAGTAAAAGATCCTTTCTTCCATCATGCCACTTTTTTTTTTGTTGTTGTTGACTGCTACTAAAGCAGTATAACCTGGATTTTGGATGGGCTTATGATATTTAACGATCCTAACAAGAACATTCTTCAACCATCCAGATGTAGGCAGGATGACAAGCCAATTTTGCTCATTATTATAGAAAAACATTAAGGCCACCAAAAATCTATTAGAAGTAAATAAAAACATCATTAATGAATATTTAAGATATAAAATAAATTCACTTCTGTTTTATGAACTAGCAATGAACTCTCCAAAAAGGAAATTGAGAAAACAATTCCATTGGTAATAACTTAAAGCCATAACGAAGATAACCCAAATACTAAACTATAAAGTAAAGCATTGCTTTAAAAAATTTAAAAACCTATAGCAATGTACAAAAATACCTTGTGTTTATTTATTGAAACAACTGATAAGCATGGAAGGGTTTCTTTGTCCTGAAATATTTTACTGCTACCTCTGTCAGAATACAATGATATTCTTAACACAAACAAACAAATGAACAAAAAGTCTTAAAATTTATTTGGGAAACTCAAAGATGTAAAGAAATGTTGAGCAAACAGTAAATAAAACCAGAAGAATGAGAACACCAGAGTTTTAAATAGACAACAAGGCAATAGCAACAGAAATTCTTGCAGACAACAGAAGAGAATAGAAAGGCCAAAAGTATATATATATATGTAATTATAGATTCATGGTCAAATAATTTTCAGTGAAGGCACTAAAACTGATTTATAAGTTACAGCTGTGCCAAGATTATATGACTGATAGACTCTTAACTGTAACTGTCATAGTATCAGTGCTACGCAACATACAACAAGAAGTCCCCGGCATATTATTATAGGAAAACTCAATATCTACACTCAAAGGGAAGAAATTAAAACCACACATCTCAGAATATAAAACAATTGATTCAAAATAGGTTAAAAGCTTACACCGAAGACCTGAAACTACAACTTATAGAAGAAAATGCATACAAATTCTCCCCACAAATTCTAGGCAACAAAAGCAAAAACATGTTTGCAGCAGCCTTATTTGTAATAGCCAGAAGCTGGAAACAGCCCAGATGCCCCTCAGTGGAGGAATGGATACAGAAATTGTGGTACATCTACACAATGAAATATTACTCAGCAATAAAAAACAAGGATATCATGAAATTTGCAGGTAAATGGTGAGATATGGAAAAGATCATCCTGAGTGAGCTATCCCAGAAGCAGAAAGATACACACAATATATACTCACTCATATAAACATATAATACAGGATAAACCTACTAAAATCTGTACACCTAAAGAAACTAATCAAGAGAAAGGACTCTGGCTAAAATGCTCAATTCCTATCCAGAAAGGCAAAGAAGATGGACATCAGAAAAAGGAGAAAAGAGGGAACAAGTCAGGAGCCTGACACAGAGGACTTCTGAAAGGCTCTGCCCTGCAGACTATCAATGCAGATGCTGAGACTTATGGGCAGCATTTGGGCAGAGTGCAGGGAATCTTATGAAAGAAGTGGGAAACAGTAAGATCTGGAGAGGACAGGAACTCCACAAGGAGAGCAACAGAACCAAAATATCTAAGCACAGTGGTCTTTCCTGAAACTGATACTCCAACCAAGGACTATGCATGGAGATAACCTAAGACCCCTGAACAGATGTAGCCCATGGCAGTTCAGTATCCAAGTGGGTTCCATTGTAATAGGAACAGGGACTGTCTCTGACATGAACTGATTGGCCTGCTCTTTAATCACCTACCCCTGAGGGGTGAGCAGCCTTACCAGGCCACAGAAGAAGACAATGCAGCCACTCCCGATGAGACCTAATTAACTAGAATCTGAAGGAAGGAAAGGAAGACCTCCCCTATCAGTGGTCTTGGGGAGAGACATGCGTGGGGAGGGTGGAGGTAGGGAGGGATTAGGACAGGAAGAGGGAGGGAACCACAGGGAGGATACAAAGTGAATAAAGTGTAATTAATGAAGAATTTTTTTTAAAAAAAAACAAAACCAATAAATTTTATCACATCAAAGGAAAAAAAAAAACCTTACACAGCAAGGAGATACTCACATAGTGAAAAGAAAACCCAAGAAATCATACACAATGCACAATGTCACTAATATTTAGAGAGGTGACATTGGAAAAATCCAGCAATTTAGATTTGCTACTTAAGAAATCACAAAAAGGGGCTATGCAAACACAAGGACTGAAGTTAAGATGCCCATGAAGAAGCCACCCATGGAGCTCATGAGAAGACTCAGCAAGTCCTTGCCAAAACACCTGAAAATGCTGCTTCACTTCTCAGCTATATGTGGTGAAGGAAAAGAACTTGCTCCTTCAAGTTGTTCCTTGATCTGATTTGTGCATGTGGGACACACATACCTTAAAATTGATTGATTGATTGATTGATTGACTGATTGATTGATTTAAAGTCGAGTCAGGCAACTTGTGCTTGTAACCCATCCTTTGGAGTCAGGGGTAGAGGGTCATTGATCTCTACAAAAAGTTAAAAAATATAGGTGGAGAGTAATCAAGGAAGGATGCCCAGTGTTGACCTCTTGCTGCTGCAAACACATACACGCACACATACACATACATACACACATACAAACACACACACACACATACACACACACACACACACACATACACACACACACATACACACACACACATACACACACACACATACATACACACACTGCCAAGTACTGGCTGGCATGGATGCAAACAAGAAAATTTGCACTGTTGGCAATAATGTAAGTTAGAAGAGCCATAAGAAAAAACATTTATAATAAGGCTCTTCAAACAATGAATAGTAGAACTTCATTGTGACTCAGTGTGTAGGTTCAGTGAGAATAGATTTCAGACAAAATGACAGTAGTATGCTGAACATATATGAATGTTTATGCTCACTAATCATTGCAGTTGACAACAATAGCAAATCAAATTCTGCATCCTTGTCAGGAGAATAGATTTTTTTTTTATATTGTTTTCAAAAGTTGTGTGTGTCTTTGTAAGTATGAATGTGACCACATGGCGGACTTCATGCACACTACTATGCCTGACTTTTATGTGTGTTCTGAACTTATCTTTTCATGTGCTCATGAGAAGCAATTTACTCACTAAACTCTCACTACAGCCCAATATTTTTAAATTTTAATTTATAGATCATCAGTTTTCCTTATGACATTTCATAAATACTTAGTTTTGTTTGACATTCCCCCTGCTATCTCTCTCCCCACCATGTCCACCCCTGATTAAACCATTCTCCCTACACTGTGATCCTTCTACTTTCAAACTGCATGTGTTCTCTTACCATAGTCACCCTTTTCCCTTAATGGCTCCCATTTCTCCTCCTTTGGGTCTCTTGATGAATGATTTTGTTATTGTGGTAAGCAGTACAACATTTTGGAATACTTTAATCTACAAATATAACAGAATTCTATCATTTTCACCAGCGTGGGTAAGCCTGGAGGGCTATGATAAAATGCAGGAGGCACAGAGAGACAACTAAAACATGTTCTTTCCTATACATAAACGCCAAAGAAATAGAACTCTGTAGAATGGCTGCAGAGGATGCTGCGGGGTATAATGAGCGAGGAAGAGCAAGCTGCTTTGCAAGAACACAGAGTTTTATTAGGAAAGAACATCTTCTATTCTCTTACACTGCATGTGATTTCAGCTGATACTGATGTATGATTTTTTTTTAGAAGACTTAATGTCTTCAGTATCCTTATAACAAAGCTATGAGAACTGTTTGAGGAAATATGCTAATTGTTTTGATTGTTCATTGTATTATGTAGTCAGCCATCAAAATAGTACATTTTACCCCTGTAAACATACACTTATTATGTGTAAATTAAAAATACAAGCTAGAAGTTAAACGTAAGTGAAATTTAGTTCCCACTGATCAACATTGTGTTTTATTTACTATATTTTGTGATAGTGAATAGTCTGATAATATACAGTTAATAAAAATGAATGCCTGTTGATGGGCTAAAGTCAGAAAGCTTCACTGCTACATGAGGAGGTATTGATATTTAAAGGCTGATTGGTGAAGGGAGAGTCAGTTTTCTTCAGGAATGTGCCCCTTGGTAGGGTGACATGCTCCAACGGGTAGCCCAATGCCCAGGCATGCATAGACAGTACTAATTGGATCCAATAAGATGCAAAAAGAGTGAACAGGAAGTTGAGAAGAGAAAATGGTCTTTGGGTTTTTTTTTATTTTTTTTAAATTTTATTTTATTTTATTAATTACACTTTATTCACTTTGTATCCCCCCATAAGCCCCTCCCTCCTCCCCTCCCAATCCCACCCTCCCTCCCCCTTCTTCATGCATGCCCCTCCCGAAGTCCACTGATAGGGGAGGTTCTCCTCTCCTTTCTTCTCATCTTAGTCTATCAGATCACATCAGGAGTGGCTGCATTGTCATCTTCTGTGGCCTGATAAGGCTGCTCCCCCCTCAAGGGGAGGTGATCAAAGAGCAGGCCAATCAGATTATGTCAGAGGCAGTCCCTCTTCCCATTACTAGGTAACCCACTTGGACACTAAAACGCTATGGGCTACATCTGTGCAGAGGTTCTAGGTTATCTCCATGCCTGGTACTTGGTTGGAGTATGAGATCTGTGGTTTTGAGAAGAGCTGGAGTGGATAGGAGGTGATGTGATCAAATCTCATTGTATGCATATATGAAGTTTTCAAAGAACAACTGAAAATCAATTTTAATAACAAATGACTGATGGTGGGATCCAATGGATGGCCTAGGGCTGCATGGTCAGAGCTGACAGAGGAAGATGATGCAGCCAGCCTTGATGAGACCTGATAGGCTAGGGTCAGAGAGAAGGGGAGGAGGTCCTCCCCTTTCAGGGGACTAGGGAAAGGGCATAGAGAGAGAAAAGGGAGTGTGGGTGGGCCTGGGAGAAGATGAGGGAGGGAACTACAACAGGGTATACATTATAAAGTGTATACATTATAATATATATATTAAAAACAAATGAAAAACTCTAAGTTTCAAATTCCTGTGGTTAGTGTTATTTGTATTTGTTCAGGAAAAATCCAGCTCTAATTCTAACAATATAGAAGCCTTGGGGATGAAAACTGATATTTAGTGAATCCAAGCAAGCAGTTTAGCTATTTGTGTATGCATCTTTTCCCTATTCATAGTCCATGTCATGGATGCAAAGTGTTATTGTGAAAGTCAGGTAAATGTCAGCTGAGACAGGTAACAAAAGCTCTTGTAGTCCTGTGAGTTTTTAATCCTTTTGAAACTACATCATGATGCTTCTGCCACAAAAAAAATCACATGCCTGCCTCTGTGTGTTACCTCTCATAAAGGATGATGTGATACAAGATACTTTATTATTGATATCCAACCTCAATTCTAGTCTGACACAAGGCCTAAAATGAATAGTTTCTGAATGTGGGGTAAAAATGAAGGGAGATACAGAGATGTAGGGGTAATTCCCAGAGGAACTTGGGCATTACAGTCTGAGGCCAGAGGATGCTAATTAACATGCGACGCAATTACTTTCTGCAAAGCTATTTCAGGAAGAAATGAATTCTCAAAGTCAGCCTGCATGGTAAAGCAGAGGTTGCAGCAGGTATGAAAGTCTTTAAGCTGCCACTGATTTTCCATCTCAGCACTAATTGCTTTGGATGGAGCTGTCTCAGATTCAGCTCTACTGCCTTTAGAACCTCCCTTATCACAGAGTCTGGGATGTGCTTTAGGGCTCCCACTAGGATAATCAAAGGTAATATAAAATTTGTTCAAATTCATTTCTGTATTGTCTTGATTCATCTCCACTAGTCTGTTAAGAAGATGGGAGATAACAGAAAAACTTCTTTATTTAAAATATTGAAGACAATCAGATCTGTATTTGAAGGCCTTGATCCTCTCTACTCCACATCCTAGTGATTCCCTGACATTGGCATAAGTCACAGGGGATGAATACAGAATATATCCATAACACTGACAGGACCAAGACTTAAATCACCAGAACTCTACCCTTGTCGGCCCATTATCTGCACAAGGTGGATGAGCAGAAAAGGAGGAAGAAGAAGAAAGGACCATAGTTTGTATGCATGTATAAATTTATAAATTAATATAATGAAGTATTAATTGCATAGATTTGAACATATGGTCAGCTCAATTATAAAACATCTAATTTGTCAAACAGTAAAGAGAAATAATGATGGAGCAATTATCCCTCTGAACTTATTTCTTAATTATCCAGGCGAGACTGCTAATGATGTCCATTTCCTCAGTTCCACTGGCAGTGCAATAATTAAAGGTCATGAGAGAACATTTGTCCCAAGGAGATATAAAGTCAAGTGATAGGCTCAGAATATAAACCTGGAGTCTAATATGAGTACAAGTTCATGGTGCAGAACCAGCAGTCTAGAGATTTTATAGCCTCTGTTTTAATCACAGAATTTATTCTGTTTCATAACTCTGAACCCTATTAACTGATGGGATTGGTTGTCTCATAATCTAGTTATTGAAGTCAAGGCTGATAATATGCTAGATGAGGTCATCTGAGTCTTCATTACCAAACAAGAAAACAAAACCCCAGAACATGTAGGGTTAATGTAAATATTTTAAAACTTAATTCTTAATTTCCAGACTCTCTTAACTCAGGAGTAGAAAACCCATCAACACCAATACATTAATAAGAAGAACATCACCACATGAAAATATTACCAGAAGGCTGTGCCTGGAAAGGTTTTTACTTGTTCCTCAGAAGCTCTGGCCAGGATCAAGAATCCATAATACCCAAGATCCCCATACAAGTGTGGATACTATAAGCTTGATGCTGAGGAAACATATCTGAAGCACCCTCTACCAATGAAGTCAGGGTGTTCTCTAGTTTACGGCGTGACACACAGTGACATCAGAGTATCCAAATAACTGCAATTAGCCAAGAAAAGCCTGCATTCTCTTTACCAGAGTCCAAGAAAGACAAATTTCATCAGTGTTTCCAAGTCTACCCAGGTTTTTGGGGTATATGTTACTTGGTTAATTATATATTCCAAAATATACTGGTTTTTTGTTTTGTTTTGTTTTGTTTTGTTTTTTCAAAAGATACCAATTTAAAACACCTAGGCCACATTTTATTTTTTTTAATTTTAATATTAATCACAGATTATTTACTTTGTATCCCAGCCATAGCCCCCTCCCTCATTCCCTCCCAATCTCATCCTCCCTCCCTCATCTTCCTGTTCCTTCCCAAGTCCACTGCTAGGGGAGTCCTCCTCATCTTCCATCTGACCCTAGCTTATCAGTTATCTTCAGTACTGGCTGCAATGTCCTTCTCTGTGGCCTAGCAAGGCTGTTACTCCCTCAGGGGCAGGGGGAGGTAAAGGATCCAGTCCTTCAGTTCATGTCAGAAATAGTTCCTGTTGCCTTTTCTAGGTTAGCCACTTGGATACTGAGCTACCATGGTCTACATTGAGCAGGGGTCCTAGGTTATATCCATACATGGTCCTTGATTGGAGAAACAGTCTTGGAGAGGACCCCCGTGCCCTGATATATTTTGTCCTTGTGGAGCTCCTGTCCTCTCCTGGTCATACTAACTCTCCCTTTTATCATATGATTTTCTGTATTCTACCGAAGGATTGATTATGAGTCACAGCATCTGTTTTGATACGCTACTAGGTAGAGTCTTTCAGAAGCCCTCTGTGGTTGGCTCCTGTCCTGTTTCTTGTTTTCTCCTACTTCCCATGTCCATCCCATTTGTCTTTCTAAAGGAGGATTGATCATCTTACCCTAATCCTCTTTCTTGTTTATCTTCTTTAGGTGCACATATTTTAGTATATTTATCCTATTTTATAGGACTATATAAGTGAGCACATACCATGTGTGTCTTTCTGCTCCTGGGATACCTCACTCAGGATGATCTTTTCTAGATCCCACCATTTGCCTGCAAATTTCATGATTTCCTTGCTTTTAATTGCTGAGTGGTATTCCATTGTGTAAAAGTACCACAATTTCTGTATCCATTTCTCAACTGAGGAACATCTGGGTTGTTTCCAGGTTCTGGCTATTACGAATAAAGCTGCTACAAACAAAAAATCCAGAATTTCCAAAACGATCTTGTACAACAACAGATCATCTGGAGGATTCTCTGTCCCTGATCTCAAGCTGTACTACAGAGCAATAGTTATAAAAATAGCATGGTCTTGATATAGAAACAGAAAAGTAGATCAATGGAACCGAATAGAAGATCCAGAAATAAACCCAAACACCTACGAGTACTTGATTTTTGACAAAGAAAACAAAACCGTTCAATGAAAAAAAAAAAAAAAAAGACCGAATCTTCAACAAATGGTTCTGGTCCAACTGTATGTCTACATGCATAAAAATGAAACTAGATCCGTTTTTATCACCCTGTACAAAACTAAAGTCTAAGTGGATCAAAGACCTCAACATAAAATCAGATACACTAAATCGGTTAGAAGAAAAAGTGGGGAACATCTTGGAACTCATTGTCACAGGATACAACTTCCTGAACAGAACACCAACAGCACATTTTATTTTTGAAGTATACAAAAATGTTTAGAATTATTGTTTGAAGGAACTGAAGTATTTTATTTTAGGGGGAAAGTATAGTAAAAATAGTGCAGGCATAGTTCACTTGTTTTACCTGTAGTGTTATTTCTGGAAGAAGAAGTCTTTCTGTAACTTTACCTACAGCTTTAGAAATGAAAGAGGTATGCATATTCTAAATGTGTTAACCCAGTCTCATCCATTTAAATAAAGAAGTTTGCCTCATAGTGCATTAAATGCCACCATTGTTTTTCTTACCTGCATGGCACTGTGTTAAAAATCTCAACACATGTTCTGAACAAGTGAAAACTGCAAGATCGTTATTTTAATTAGTATAAGAATTCACATTTAAATTAAATCATGACTTTTTTAACTTTTATTAATTACACTTTATTCATTTTGTATCCCCCCATAAGCCCCTCCCACCTCCCCTCCTAGTTCCACCCTCCCCCCCCCCTTTCTGCATGCATGCCCCTCCCCAAGTCCACTGATAGGGGAGGTCCTCCTCTCCTTCTTTCTGATCTTAGTCTATCAGTTCTCATCAGAAGTGGCTGCATTGTCAGGGTTCTAGGTTATCTCCATGGATAGTCCTTGGTTGGAGTATGAGTCTCTGGGAAGTTCCCTGTGTTCAAATGTTCTTGTTCTGTTGCTCTCCTTGTGGAGTTCCTGTCCTCTCCAACTCTTACTATTTCCCACTTCTTACATAAAATTCCATTCACTCTGCCCTTCAGTTGGCCATCAGGCTCAGCATCTGCTTTGACAGTCTGCACAGCAGAGGCTTTCAGGGGCCCTCTGTGGCAGGTTCTTAGGTTGTTTCCTGTTTTCTTTTTCTTCTGATGTCCATCCTCTTTGCCTTTCAGGATGGGGATTGAGCATTTTTAGTTAGGGTCCTCTCTTTTGCTTGGTTTGTTTAGATGTACATATTTTAGTGGGTTTATTTTATGTTGTATGTTTATATGAGTGAGTATATAACGTGTGTGTCTTTTTGCTTCTGGGACAACTCACTCAGGATGATCCTTTCCAGGTCCCACCATTTACCTGAAAATTTCATGATTTCCTTATTTTTCATATCCAGTATATATAAAGAAATAAAGAAGCTGAAAAGCAGCAAACCAAGTAATCCACTTAAAAAATGGGGAACAGAGCTAAACAGAGAATTCTCTGTAGAGGAATATCGAATGGCAGAGAAGCACTTAAAGAAATGCTCAACCTCATTAGCTATTAGGAAAATGCAAATCAAAACAACCCTGAGATTTCACCTTACACCCATCAGAATGGCCAAGACCAAAAACTCAAGTGACAACACATGCTGGAGAGGTTGTGGAGAAAGGGGAACCCTCCTCCACTGCTGGTGGGAATGTAAACTTGTACAACCACTCTGGAAATCAATCTGGCGTTTTCTCAGACAACTAGGAATAGCGCTTCCTCAAGATCCAGCCATACCACTCCTAGGCATATACCCAAAAGAGGCTCAAATACACAAAAAGGACATTTGCTCAACCACGTTTGTAGCAGCTTTATTTGTAATAGCCAGAAGCTGGAAACAACCCAGATGCCCCTCAACTGAAGAATAGATGCAGAAACTGTGGTACATCTATACAATGGAGTATTACTCAGCAATGAAAAATCATGACTTTTAAGTGCTTACTATTATCTGATATAAGTATATTTTATTTATAAGTATATTTATAGCTTATATAAGTATTTTATTTATTTGTTTGTTTTCTGTTGAGATATATTTCACTAAAAACTTTTGTTTGGCAAACTGGAGAACAAGATCATTGAAATTCATTTCTTCTTTCACCGTACTATAACGTTAGTTTGTGCATTCATATTAAAGCCTAGGCATTGTATCAGTTTGTCTAGTCTGACACTACTTTGGGCTTCTTATTTTTTTTAACTTTTCACTTTATTTATTTGGTTGTTCACTTCATATTTCAATAGTAGTCCCCATTATCCTCTCTTCTTGGTCCCACCCTCCTTTCTTCCTGTCTCTCACCTCCCCTACTCCTCACACCTACATGGCAAGAGGCCCATCTCCCAAGTGATTTCCACCAATTTTGTTGACGAGTGACACTAACAATCATAAACCTTATCTTCTTGGCCCTTAAACTTTGACTTAGCATCCAGAACTATGAAGTCAAATTCTATTGCTTTAATAGAAGGGCTGCACTGTTTAGGCTTCCTAAATAATAAAATGTGATTGCTAATGTCACTTTTCAACAAAATTGGTGAGAATCACCTGGGAGATAGGTGTCTTGGCATGTAGTTAAGAGATTACCAGGAGTTTCTTGGTTGAGGTGCCTAATCCCAATCACTATGGTTGGAACAATCCCTGGCTGGAATTCCAGACTGAAAAAGGAGAGAAGGAGGGCTGACAAGCCATTGTGGACTGACCTTTCTGCTTCTGGATTGTGGATAAGATGTTACAAGATACTTTCAGCTTCAGCTTGAACTGTGAACCAGAGTAAACTCTTTCTCCCATGAGTCACTTTCAGAACATATTATTGCAACAAAACAATAGACAGAGCTCTTTCCAAGTCCACTTCTGCTGACTGAAAAGCAACAATGCAGCCAGTCCTGATGAGATTGTATAGACTAAGATCAGAATGAAGGAGAGGGGGGCCTCGCCTATCAGTGGACTTGGGGAGGGTCATGTGTGAAGGAGGAGGGAAGATGGACTTAGGAGGGGAGGAAGGGGGGGCGTATGGGGGATACAAAGTGAATAAAGTGTAATTAATAAAAGTTAAAAAAAGCAACTACTTTCTTGTGTGCTCTCATTACCTCCTCCTTCACAGTGAAAGCAGTATGATCTTTTGTTCCAATCTGAAAACAACCTTGGTGTCCATTAATGGAGGAATGGATACAGAAATTGTGGTACTTTTACACAATGGAATACTACTTAGCAATTAAAAACAAGAAAATCATGAAATTTGCAAGCAAATGGTGGGATCTAGAAAAGAGCATCTCGAGTGAGATATCCCAGAAGCAGAAAGACACAAAGGGTAAATACTCACTTATAAGTGGGTACTAGACCTATAAGATAGGATAAACATACTAAAATCTGTACACCCAAAGAAGTAACAAAAAAGAGTACACAACAAAGAGAAAAAGAACTAACTTTAAAATATAGAAATGTAACAAATATGTTAATCAGGTGATCTCATAAAACCCAGGGTTGACAAGTGGTGTCATTATTATGTGACAACACTTACACTTCCCTATGATTGTCCCTAAATCCATCACCTAGCCATTCAGGAGCCAGATTCCAATGAAGAAGCATACTACAAGGCTTCCTATCAGAACCTTTCAAAAGAGTCAAAGTTAGGATGAAAATCATTGCAACCAAGAAAAGTCAAAGGAGTCATGACCGTTGAATGCAGTGTAAGATCTTGGAAGGAATCCTGGAACAGAAAAGGAACATTAGCTAATGACTAAGCAATGTGGAAGAGGGTAGGATTTAGCTAATAACACTATCAGAATTGCTTCATTAATTATGATGAATGTCCCATATCAGTATAAGATGTTAATAATAAAAAATGTGAAGGAAAGCATATAAAAACTCTGTTCGTAAAGATATATTTTTTTGTAATTTTGAAATGATAAACTAATTTATACTATGCATTTAAAGAGCATCTCCTTATTAAACTAAAGGTTAAATTGTAAAGCTTCCTAGACACTGAAAAAAAATGTCAACTTTCACTAAGTCATTTTAATATTTTGACCTTGAAAGCTTGTATTACAAATGGAAAGAACACTGACCTGGGCCCATTTGGATGAATGTGGCAATACTGAGTTAATTGTGGGAATGCAAAGATGTTTTCATTTAATACCTGCTTTGTAGTGGGTTAAAACTGCTTTTTTAACAAAAGCAGCTTAATTGAGGGTTTGATTTAGCTCACAGTTCAAGAGTGCAGGCCATCATGGCAGGAAACCCTGATGACAGGGGCTTGAGGCAGATGCTCATATTGATTCCACAGTCAGTTAGCAAAAAGAGATGACTGGTCATTTGCTCCCTTCCTACTTTTTATTTGTCAACAGTCTGGGTGGGCCTTCACAGCTCAGTTAGCCTATGCTAGATAATTCCTTACAGGCATGGCCAGAGGCTTGTCCCCTCAGTGAATACAGATCCTGGAAAGCTGACATTAATCCCTGTGTTCAGGACAATGAATTAAAGTCGACAGATGCTTAAAGTTTCTTTATGTCATTGTTTTCTTGAATGTACTATGGCCAGTAACTAGGCCGTTCATTTTATAGGTTACTCAAACTTCCTGAATCTTCTGGAGAGACAGAATAGGAATATTTTCTACACATTTTAGACAGTTTACCAAGACATATCAACATAGAACATAGTGACAGATGATAGATTAAACTAAGTACATGAATTTAAAATAATGAAACAGACAGTATATTAGTCATTATGGATATATATTCCCCCAAATATTAAAAAAAATTCTGATATTTTGAGACTTGTCATTTATTCCAAGTTATCTTTAATATAGCATAGCAAAGACTAAAACATACAGGGAATGTGTGTAAGTAATATATACAATTTATATATACACTTCATAGCCATCTGCTAAAGTATAACCAAAATTTAATAAGGTGGTTTTATCCAATTATTGACATTAAAAACTCAGTTATTTTGAAGAATACTATCTTGGAAATGGTATCTCATATTATTGTTGAAATCTAATCATATTTTCTACTGAACTGCCATAGCTAAACATTAAAATGCTTTCCTAATTATTCAAGGAACAAAGTCATTTTCTCCTCTGTTGAGGCTTCTTCAAGGACAAGAATACCCCACCAAATAGTAATATTAGAATATAATTATAAGTAATAAAATCAGTCAAATATCTTAGAAGCAATTCCAAAACTTGAAAAAAATGTATAAGATGTGTCTCTTAAAGAGTTTTTTGTACTATATTATGAAAGAAAGCACTGCCAATCTTAAGTCAGTGTTAAAATAATACCAAGTGACAAGCAATGTCAAAAGTCAGTACATATGCCTCAGAATTGGACTAGTAGCACATACCATCAAATGTGTGTTATCTATAAATTTCATAAGAAATTGGTACCAATAAAACTTAAGAGCATGCATTTTGTAGCTGAAGACAATATTGGCTTATAATGATATTGGTAACTAAGGAGATACCTTTCAATTTCTCCTACAAGAAACAAATTCAATCAATTATATTTCTGACTTCACACTTTAAAACTACATGCTGAGAATTCACTGCTATCAAATACTATATGTTGTAGCTATAGAACAGACCAATAGGTAGATACAAAATAAAACTTCCTTCTTACCTAAATGAGTGATACTGGACATTCTTTACTATGCATTTTGTTTTAATGTGCTTCCAGAACTACATGTGTAGAAAATTTGTTCCTTATACCCCTGTGAACACTATTACTTGGAAATGGAGTTTGGAAGAATTCAATATGACTAGAGGAGATTGTGAAGGCTGGCTGTGCTAGCAGCACTTGTGACATCAGAAAAAATGGAAGATCAAGAAGTGGGTTGGCAGAGTATCTCTTTATTGCTCTTAGATACCCATTCCTGTGTTAAAATAGAAGGCCTTCTCCAGCTATATACCAGTGCTAGCCAATCACTTGGGTATCTAGCCTACAAAACTGTAATCCAAATCAACTTTTAAAAATATATATTACATGATTTCACATATTTTGGGAAAGCAATAGTCAACAGATAATCACGTTCATAATTGATTTCCAAATGTTAAATTTACTAAACATGATAATCATTGTGTTGTGATTCAAAGGCTTTCAAATGCAATCATTGGGGAGGGGTGTCAACATTTTTGGTATTTATTTATTTTTTCTTTTTTATTGATTTATCATTTATTCATTAATTGAGTCTGTAACCTTAACTTGAAATACAGGACTTAAAAATTGTTGACCATAATGGCAAAACAAAGATGACTAATAAATGCATTGAAAAAATCTAGTAGTTCAAATATGTGATTAATAATCTCAGACCTTAAACTCATGAAGAAAATATAAAGAGCAGAAAGCAACTGGCATTAGTTTTTTAAGTGATGCTATTGTATGTGATATAAAACACAAGCAAGGAAAACCAGTACCATTTGTTGGAGATGCTATCTTTTTTCTATTGTATGGTTTTGGCTTCTTTGTCTAAAATCAGGTATCTATAGGTATGTGGATATATTTCTGGATCCTTTATCCCCTAAGGAAATAGAAACTGTCAACAAAAGTCTCCCATCCACAAAAGCCCAGGGCCAGATGGTTTCAGAGCAGAATTCTACCTCAAAGAAGAGCTAATAGCAATACTCTTTAAACTATTCCATAAAATAGAAACAGAAGGAACATTACCAACCCAATTCTACAAGGCCAGAGTTACCTTGATAACTAAACAACACAAAGACCCAACAAAGAAAGAGAACTGCAGACCAATCTCGTTTATGAACATTGACACAAAAATACTCAATAAAATACTCGCAAACTGAATGCAAGAGAACATTAGATATATCCACCACAACAATCCAGTTTTTCTAGTCAGGTTTCTTGACTATGTTGCCTCTTTCCAGTGCAGAGTGTTGGCATCACTGTCAAAAATCTAGCATCTTTAGAAGAACTGGCATGTATCTAGATCTATGATTCTCTTTTGTATATTGACAATATACCTGTGTGATGTCAGTATCATGCTATTTTCCTACTCTGTCTATAGTATAGAAATCAAGGAAAGTTGTACTTTTGTTTTTGTTGTTTAGGACTATTTTGAATATTGGAAAATTCATTCTACTTTATATATTTATTATAAGATTTTTTATTTCTTTGAATAATTACATTGTAATTTGTTGAGGATTGCATTAAATTTGTATATTGAATTCTTGTGGGATGGTTATTGTCACATTATTATTCTACTAATTCATAGGTGTTTCCATCTTCTAGTGTCTTCCTCAAATATTTTTTTAGAGTCTTAACACTTTTGTTGTACATATATTTTACTACTTGGTTATATTCATCCAAGGATATATTTTTATACTATTGTAAATGGAATAGTTTCCCTGATTTTTTTCTTGGTATATTTGGTATGGTGGTATATAGAAAGGCTACTGAGTTTTTGTTTGTTTTGTTTTGTGTATGTATCTTGCTACTTTCCTGAATGTAAAATTATCAGATCTAAGACTTTTCTTGTTGAGTTTTAAGATGTTTTTTTTGCGTAGAATCATGTCCTCTGCAAATTAGAAAAGCTGACCTTATCTTCGCTTATTTGCATATCCTTCACTTTTCTTATTACTCAAGCTAAGATTTCAAGTATTGCATTGAAAATGAGTGTAGAAAGTAGATATCATAGTCACGTTCCTGATTTTAGTGAAAATGCTTTGAGTTTTTGAGATTTTATTTTTTAATTTATCATGATATTAGCTGTGCAACTCTTATATATTGCCTTCTTATACTGAGGCATGTCCTCTTTATCTCTTGCTGCTACTAAATTTTTATCATGAAAGAATGTTGGACTTTTGTGGAAGATTTTCTACATTAGTGAGATTATCATGCAGTTTTTGCCCTTGAGTTTACTAATGAGGTATATTATGAATAGTGACTTCTGTATGCTCAGCCATCCTTGCATTTCTGAGATGAAGCCAACATTATTTTAGTAGATGATCTATTTGGTATATTCTTGAACTTAGTTTAGAAATGCATTATTTGAGTTGATTTTGTATCCAGCCACTTTGCTGAAGGTGTTTATCAGCTGAAGGAGTTCTCTGGTTGACTTTTTTGGGGTCGCTCATGTATACTATTCTATCATCTGTGAATAGTGACATTTTGACCTCTTCCTTTCTGATTTGTATCCCCTTGATCTCCTTTAGTTGTCTTATTGCTCTGGCTAGGACTTCAAGTACTATGTTGAAGAGGTATGGAGAGAGTGGACAGCCTTGTCTTGTCCCTGATTTCAGTGGGATTGATTTAAGTTTCTCTCCATTGAGTTTGATGTTGGCTATAGGCTTACTGTATATTGTGTTTACTGTGTTTAGGTAGGTGCCTTGTATCCCTGATCTCTCCAAGACTTTAAACATGAATGGGTGTTGGATTTTGTCAAATGCTTTTTCCACATCTAAGGAGAGGATCATGTGGATTTTATCCTTCAGTTTGTTTATATGGTGGATTACATTGATGGATTTCCATGTACTGAACCACTCTTGCATGCCTGGGATGAAGCCTACTTGGTCACAGTGAACAATATCTTTGATCTGTTCTTGGATTTGGTTTGTAAGTATTTTACTGAGTATTTTTGCATCAATGTTCATAAGAAAGATAGGTTTGAAGTTCTCTTTTTTTTGTTGGGTCTTTCTGTGGTTTAGGTATCAAAGTGACTGTGGCATAGAATGAGTTCGGTAATGTTCGTTCTGTTTGTGGAATAGTTTGGAGAGAATTGGAGTTAGCTCTTCTCCGAAGGTCTGGTAGAATTCTTTGCTGAAACCATCTGTCCCTGGGTCTTTTTTTGTTTTTGTTTTTGTTTTGTTTTGTTTTTGTTTGTTTGTTTTTTGTTTTTTTTTTTTTTTTGGAAGGGAGACTTTGGATGACTGCTTAGGAGTCCTCCTGTATATCAAAGACAAAAGGGCCAAGAAAGAAATTAGGGGCACAACACCCTTCACAATAGCTACTAATAACATAAAGTACCTTGGTGTGACTCTAATCAAGCAAGTGAAAGACTGCTTTGAAAAAAAAACCTTCAAGTCTCTGAAGAAAGAAATTGAAGAAGATATCAGAAGATGGAAAGATTTCCTGTGCTCATGGATTGGTAGGAGTAACATAGTGAAAATGGCCATCCTGCCAAAAGCAATCTACAGATTCAATGCAATTTCCATCAAAATGCCAACAAAATTCTTTACAGACCTTAAAAGAAAAATTCTCAACTCAGTATGGAGAAACAAAATAACCAGAATTTCCAAAAAAATCCTGTACAACAACAGAGCATCTGGAGGTATCTCCATCCCCGATATCAAGTTGTACTACAGAGCAATATTCATAAAAACTGCAGGGTATTGGCATAGAAACAGAAAGGAGGATAAATGGAACCAAAAAGAAGACCCAGAAATAAACCCACACACCTATGGATACTTGATTTTTGACAAAGAAGCCAAAACCATTCAATGGAAAAAAGATAGCATCTTTAACAAATGGTGCTGGTTCAACTGAATGTCTACATGCAGAAAAAACGAAAATAGATGCATATTTATCACCCTGCACAAAACTAAAGTCCAAGTGTATCAAAGACCTCAACATTAAACCAGATACTATAAATCAGTTAGAAAAAAAAAAGTGGGGAACAGCCTAGAACTCATTGGCACAGGAGACAACTTCCTGAACAGAACACCAGCAGCACAGGCTCTAAGAGCAACAATCAATAAATGGGACCTCATGAAACTGAAAAGCTTCTGTAAAGCAAAAGACACTGTCATCAAAACAAATGACAGCCTATAGACTGGGAAAAGATCTTCACCAACCCTATATCTGAGAGAGAGCTAATATCCAGTATATATAAAGAACTAAAGAAGTTAAAAAGCAACAAATCAAGTAAACCAATGAAAAAATGGGAAACAAAGCTAAACAGAGAACTCTCTGTAGAGAATTGTAGAATAGCATAGAAACACTTAAAGAAATGTTCAACATCCTTAGCCATCAGGGAGATGCAAATCAAAATGATCCTGATATGTCACCTCACACTCATCAGAACGGCTAAGATCAAAAACTCAAGTGACAACACATGATGGAGTGGTTGTGGAGAAAGGGGAACCCTCCTCCATTGCTAGTAGAAATGTAAACTTGTACAACCACTTTGGAAATCTATCTGGTGCTTTCTCAGACAATTAGGAATAGTGCTTCCTCAGATCCAGCTATACTACTCCTAGGCATATATCCAAAAAATGCTCAAGTACACAACAAGGACATTTGTTCAACCATGTTTGTAGCAGCTTTATTTTTAATAGCTGGAACCTGGAAATAACCCAGATGTTCCTGAACAGAGGAATGGATACAGAAATTGTGGTACTTTTACACAATGGAATACTACTCAGCAATGCACAGGCAAATGATGGAACCTAGAAAAGATAATCCTGAGTGAGGTATCCCAGAAGCAGCAAGACACATGGTGCATACTCACTTATAAGTGAATACTAGACATATAAGATAGGATAAATCTACTAAAATATCTTCACCTAAAGAAGCCAAACAAGAAGGAGGACCCAGGTTAAAAAGATCAATCCTTACTTAGAAAGACAAATAGGATGGACATTGGAAGTAGGAGAAAACGAGAAGCAGGGTAGGAGCCTCCCATAGACTTTACATAACAGTGTATCATAGTAGATGCTGAGACTCATGTCAGATTGCAGAAAGAAGAATGAGTTAGTAAGACCTGGAGAGAACAGGAGCTCCACAAGGACCAAATATATCTGCACACATGGGCTTGTCTGAGACTGATTATCCAACCAGGGACCATGCATGGATATAACCTAGAACCCCTCATCGGCTGTAGCCCATGGCAGCTCAGTATTCAAGTGGCTACCCTAGTAAGGGGAAGAGGGACTGTCTCTGAAAACATAGCCATGAAAACTATGGCTAGCTCTTTCCCCCCCCCCCCCCCCCCCCCCGTGGGAGGAGCAGCCTAGCTAGGCCACAGAGGAGGACATTGCAGCCAGTCCTGGTGAGACTTGATAGGCTAGGGTCAAATGGAAGGGGAAGAGGACCTCCCCTATAAGTGGACTTAGAAAGGGGCAGGGAGGAGACGAGGGAGGGAGGGTGGGATTGCAAAGGAATAAGGGAGGGTTCTACAGTTGGGATACCAAGTAAATAAACTGTAAGTAATATAAAAAATGAAAGTTAAAAGAAATGCATTATTGAAAACCTTGGCATCTATGTTTACCATGGAGGCTGGTACACAATTTCCTTTTTGTTGTTGTGTCTTTTTTTGGTTTAGATATTAGTATAATGATGACTTCATAAAAATACTTTAGAGGCACTTTCTCATCTCAGTTTTGTAGAATCAGGAGTTTGAGAAGCTTTTTGTTCCTCTTTAAGATCTAACAGCATTTTGCAATAAATATCTCTAAGTTTGTGCTCCTTTGATTGGAAGGTATTTTATTTTTGATTCAATTTGGCTTGTTTGTGATGGACTTATTTTTTATTTCTTCTTTGTTTAATTTTGCTATGCTATATACATTCAGAAATGAATCCATTTCTTTTATTTTCTAATAGATGCTATAAGGGTTTCAGAAGTATATCCTTACAATACTATGGAATTCACTCGGATCTGTTACATCCCTTTTCATCTGTATTTCACTTTATTTTTATTTATTTATCTCTATTTTTATTTATTTGTCTGACCATGTCATAATGACCAGAGGTCCACAATGAATGACTTCCTACAATTATTCACTACCTTATTTTTGAGACATAGTTTCTTACTGGATTTGTCTCTGCTAGACTAGTCAGCCAAAAGCTTCAGAGATACATTTGTCTCACCATAGCTCTTCAGTGCTGAAGTTTTAGACTTATATAGTATGGCCTAGCTTTTATGTAAGGTCTAGGGATTGGAATTCGGGTCCTCAAAATTGTGCATTGAGTATTTTATGACCTAGCCATATCATGTTTTTTTTTTTTTATTTTATTTTATTTTTCAAATATCACAGTGCTGATAGGCAAAGAGACATTATGATCTGTGCGTAATGTTAAAGTATTTACTATGATACATATTTAAAGGAAGCCTTATTAAGATATTTAGTTAAGCATAACAATGAAGTTGTGATGAATGAAAGTCCAAATGTTCAGAAATGTAACATATGCAAAATTATATGAATAGAGTAGTTATGTAACATCTCAGACTAGCAAAGAAACCTTTATATTTAGAAGTTACCTGACTTAGAACAATAAAGTAATAATAGGAAAAACTTGCTTTAAGTCTAACAAATATTCCTTTTATGTAATAGTAAACTGGGTGGGAAGAAATGAATCAGTTTAAGTTCTTCCCCTTTTAGGTGTGTTCATCAAGAGTGAAGTATGCTATAGAAATTAAAATATTAATAGAAAAGACTGTGCTGTCGTTAAACAGTACAGGGCTCTACTCAGATTTCTTTTGTCTCCTAACATTTCATTTCAGCATTTGAAAAAGCTGATGGAAAGTCTAAGTTGGCACTTAAAATGAACAAAAGCATATCATACTTTTGAAGACATCTTTGGAAATAATATGGTGCCACTATCACTATAATGGCAATGCCTTAAAACTAGAAACATGGGTCAAGGTTGTTTCTTAAGCTACATTAAACAACCTGTGGAACCTTAATGGCCCAGGACTACAGAGAAAGGATGGAAACCACTAACACGATGGCTGCAGGAATTGCCTACAACCCCCTCTCAATTGCTGCCAAAACACCCACTTCCCCACCATCTAGAATTTACAACTCCACAGTTATCAGTCTTCCCTCCTTGGTTGACCTTCTAATAATGTCTTTCCCCACTGGAACCTATAGTCCTTGAATATGCAGATGAAACAATTTCCAAAACCTGTGGCCCATGGTACTAGACCACACAAACCTTACCACAGAGGCCCTGGTCACCTCCCCAGGGACATAAGTACTTTCTCCTCCTCCCCACCCCACTAAGCTTTCTTCAATAAAATGAGCCAGTTCTATGAAGCTGTTCCTGGGTGTGTTCTTTACTTACACCTCACTCACCCACACCTGGCTAAGCTTCATTCCTTCTTGCCCAGCCCCATGCAGTGCACGATAGGCCTGGCTACACAGAGGGAGAAGCAGACACAGGGTGGATGGCAATTAAAACGCTAATTTTACCTGTGTCTTTAATATTGCATCCTTTTGGATTGAAACATCTCAAAAATACCGTATGTTGGGTGGGGAAGATGTCTCAGTGAGTAAGGCTGCTAGTCTCCAAACCTAACATTTGTATCCAAGTTCAAACACAAGATTGACATGATAAGGCCAAATCAATTCCACATGTTGTCTTCTGCCCTCCTTAAGTACAGACAAATGTGTACCACACCCCCTCACATATACTCAGATACAACTAGTAAATAATACATATAAAATTAATGTAAGTTATAATTTTTGTATTTAAAATTTGTTTCCCTACATGACCTGCACTTGCCCATTTATTTACATAATCTGTGTCATTTTAGATTTACAAGCTCACTGAAAAAATCTCTTACAACCATGAGATTTAAAAACAATTCTACCACAGATGACAATGTCCTGAATAATTTTATTTTACCTGGACACAATAGTTCTTATAAAGCCTGTATACACACACACACACACACACACACACACACACACACATATTTATATATATACATACACATATATATACATACACATATATGTATGTATATATGTATAATAATTATCAATGACTCTGAACTTTGACAGGCTGCAAATTTAAAAAAATATAATTAATTATAACATATACAGTGCTGATTGTGAATATAGGGATTAACTGGAAAAGAAAGGCTGACACCACATGCTAATCAGAACTAGAGCCAGGAATGATATTATACACCTGAAATCCAGCATTTGGCAATTGGAAACAAGAAGAGCAGGAGTTTGAGGCGAGTCTGAGATATCTAGTAAATCTTAGGCTAGTCTTAGCCACATGAAAACCTACTTCAAAAACAGAAGAAATACAGAAGTAATTTTTTTAAAAAGATCTGGGACACACATTTTTTTTTCTGATGAAAACTTCTGTATTAATAATCTTTAAAAATAGTGTAAAGATTTTAGTGGGGTCATCATGTGTTGACTCATCCATTCTAAATTTTGTTCACTCATGCGTTCTAGATTTTTGGAGCATTAATTTTGTAGATATCAGGGGGGAGAGAGAAAGAGAGACGCTTCCTATGACTAAGAATCACAAAGAAGATAAGTGATGTTGATCGGCATAATAATAACTACAATATTAATATAAGTGGATATAAAATAATAAACAAGAATCCAATAAATCACAGAAAAGAACAAATGAATTCTTCTGGGGACATCAAGAAGGACTCTATGGCATTGCATTTGAATGATTTAAAACCAACTTCTCAGGAAGAAGAGGAATGTATAAAAAATATTTGTATTTAAGTATTTAGAAGTGGGATATCTTTCCATTGGAGCAAAGAAAACATGGTACAGCTTGTAGTGCAGACTCCTCACACACACAAGAAAAATGCAGGCCAGAAAAGAAATGTACATAACCTTCACCAGGTGAACATAGCAAGCTCCTGCCAGACAGGCCTCACCCTCATCTCTTAAAAACCTCAGAGCCGCTCTCGGCCAGATCGCCGCCATCATGGACACGAGTCGCGTGCAGCCTATTAAGCTGGCCAGGGTAACCAAAGTGCTGGGCAGAATCGGTTTGCAGGGACAGTGCACGCCAGTGTGTGTGGAATTTATGGATGACACCAGCCGCTCTATCATCTGAATTGTCAAAGGCCCAGTTCGAGAGGGTGATGTGCTCACCTTACTGTAGCCAGAAAGAGAAGCTAGAAGTTTGCGCTGATCTTGCTGCTGGGTCCTGGATATCCACCACTTGACTCATGGGATCACCTGCAACTGTTAAATAGAGAACACTGTTTTCACTCCAAAAAACAAAAACAAAAACAAGAAAACAAAACAAAAACCCTCAGAGCCTCAGACTAATTATTTGGGAAGGGTGCAGGGAATCTTATGAAAGAAGGGGGAGATAGAATGGCCTGAAGGGGACAGGAGCTCCAAAAATAGACCAACAGAAAAAAAAAAAAAAAACTGGGCCCTGGGGGCCCTAAAGAGAATGATACCCTAACAACCAAGGACCATGCATGGAGAGAACCTAAAACCTCAGCTCAGATGTAGCCCACAGACCCAGTCTCCAAGTGGGGTCACTAGTAAGAAAAGCAAGGGCTTTCTTTGGCATGAACTCAGTGGCAGGTTCTCTTAAGACCTTTCCCTGGGGGTACAGCCTTGCCAGGCCACAGAAAAAAACAATGCAGCCAGTCCTGATGAGACCTGATAGGTTAGAGTCAGATAAAAGGGGAGGAGGACCTCCCCTATCAGTGGACTAGGGGAGGGACATAGGAGGAGAAGAGGGAAGGAGGGTGGGATTGGGAGGAGGATGGAGGATGCCACAGCTGGGATACAAATTGAATAAATTGTAATAAATCATAATAAGAAAAAATAAAAATAGAACCATTAAGAGAAAAACGAAACAAAACCAAAACAAAACAAAACCATAAAAAACAAACAAACAAAAAAACCACAGAGCCTTCCAAATAGCACCATAACACGCCAAGCAGGATATCAAGATATGATGTGAAACTGTGTGGGGCATTCCAGACTTAAGGCCTGACAGATCTGAAATACAGTGTGGTTAAGTAATGATGAAAAAGTTAGAAAACAGAGAATTTAGGTGCATTTAGGCTACTGTGACCAATTAAACATAGAACAGGGAGAAGAAATGTGTGAAAACTATCATAGCGAATGTATCTATGCTGATATTATTTTTGCTAAATTTCTGTGAAAGCAGACATATTTGGTGAGGAATAATGATGAAAACAGTGTGATTCCCTGTGTTTGGTTTGTACACTACTAGTCTGAAATGAGTGCACCACATCAGAAGTTTCTAAGAATTTTCAGAAACCTTTCAAATACATCCAGTTAGTAATTACAGTCACAAAGTAACTCAAAACATCCATGATCATCTCTTCTAATGAGGAATATAGAGAAAAGAAACACTCATTGCCCAGAGCAACATAGTGAATGTTGTAAGGGAGACAGGGAATGATCAAGTCAAGGAGGACAGGAGCAGAAAGAATGGATAACAGAGTTGTATAAAACAGAAAAAAAAAAAATGGAGTGAGGATGAACAAAGCAACAACGGGATTTAGCACAAACGCAGTTACGGATGACCTACCCAAGGCAGATATAGTGGAGACAGTGGGCCAGCAGTCAGTTTACAGTGCCTAACAGGTGTCTGGAAGGGAAGCATGGGGAAACCTCAGGTCATTTTACTTCTTGTTGGTTGATAGTGAAGAAAAGATGCACTACTGAGTGATTGTTTGAGAAAAAAAAAATATTGATAGGGTAGATACATACACACACACACACACACATATAAACTGAAAAGAAAGCAAATGAGAATAAATTATTTAGCATTATAGGAAATAAAAGACAGTCTGGTGGAGGCATGAGGCATGGTGCTGGGATTCAACATGAAGGAACATGATATGTGTTCCCTTATAAATGGAGAAAACTGACAGGACAGGTCATGTTTTCAGAAAATACAGAAATAAGGTGATAATACAAGGACTATCTTGTCAAACAAGGTAAGGAGGCAATGGTGCAGGCTATGCACTAAATAAAAGAATTAACTCTTCAAGTCAAGTACGTAAAGTTAAACACAACACATTGAGTGGTAGAAATGGAAGCAGAGTATTGCATGTGCGTCTGTCAGTCAAAACCTGTCTTCTCAGCTGCCCAAGGGCAAAAGCAATCACATTGAGTGTGTTTGCCTGATGGTGCTTAACCTTCATCAACAAGCAGATAAAGACCCAATATCAAATGAGCTTCCCTTCAGTGCGATATTCAGTCGAGTTTTTCAAAACCCTTTTGCACAGAGCATTACCAGCCACAGTTAGTAGCAAATGAAGTCAAGACTCACAGAGGTTAATAGGAAATGGTCAAGTGCCAGTTAATAATAGAGCTAAGATCTGAATTCTGCCTTTCATGTGCTTTCCATTTGCCAGGCCACTTCCCTGCACACGGTTGACTTCGTTTTCAACATCACGTTTAAGTTAAAATTTCAGAAAATACCTTACAGGGAATTATTAAATGCATTACTTCAATATTTTAGTTATAAAGAATTTGTCTGGATCCGATAGAGTGATGATTTTAAGTGTTGTTGAAAGAATGGTTCTCAGACATGTTCTTTGCCCATGAGTAAGGGGCTGGCAAAATTTCTTAGCACATGTTAATATCTTTTCATTTGCTGTCTTAGTTCTGAAGACATCTGAAATGAATAAAAATAGAACTTGTAACCATAGCAGGAGACTATTTATGACTCTAGAATCACATTAGGAGCAAAAATCATTCAAAGTACCTTAGAATCCAGAAAAGAGGCGGGGGGGGGGGGGAGGTGGCTAGAGCTCCTGAGCGCTGGTACTTTCAAAATGGTTCAAGGAATACAGAGAGCTAATGATCAACAGTAATATGACCCGAGAAACCAGGACGACTCATGACCTTGAGGACGTGGAATCACAGAAAGAAGAAATGCCTGAAAATTACACTAACTGCTTATTTCCTCTGATAAATCCAAGACTTTATTAGAATGATTGAAAAAGATAACAGTATTTAGGTAAATTGCTGCCAGAGATAGTAAAATGATTTCAAAGTGCAGCCATAACCTGTAAAACATGCCGTGATTGAATTATTTTCCACATGCACTAACTACTTGTTTATGAAAAGTCATAATACCCAAATGTTTTAATATAAGAAAGAAAAGTATGACAATTGTTTGATTAATAGTTTCCCTTGATGGTGTAATAGTGAACAAGCAAGGAGGTGCTGAAGAATTCTTTAGTGTGGATACTGCACAGAGCTGAGACACCTCTAACAAGTTCTAAGCAGAGAGAAGACTGTAAATAGAAGCCATTGTTTCTAGCCTCACTGTAATGTTTATCTTCATTCTATAAGAAATTCCAAATGGAGTTCACTCAAACCAAATGGCCATGCCAAAAGGACTGCACACTTTCACGGAGCAGATTGTTTGGGGGAATGCTGTCTGAGGAGTGCTGCCATGTGGATGTTAGATACTATCTGTACAGAAGAAAATATAAAAGTAAATTACAGATGATCGCTGAGCTTGAGAGAGAAAAGAAATGAGCAGATATAATTGAACCTGTAAAGGCTTCATTTGTAGATGGGACATTTCCTCCTGGGAAATGAAAGATCTCACAGTAATACAATGAATGTACTTCTGATTTATGGTAATTAATTCGGAATGTGGTTTATCTACCACACTGCTCACTATAGAAGATGAATTGTACAACGGGATTATCTAAGTCTTGGAAGTAAAATTAGCATAACCTTACCAGAAAGAGTTTTGCACTTTGCTTTCACACTGAAAGCATAGATCAAGGCGTCCTGTCTTATTTCACTGCCCAGAGGTCCAATTATAAAAGGGAAATGAAGCAGAAAAGGAAAAGCTTTCCTATGTGCTCTTCCATGTCATAGTTTTTTTTGTTTTTTTTTTTTTTTTTTTTTTTTTTTTTTGATATGACATGAAATGTAAGGGAAGATTGAAATGCATCCACGCCATTAATTCTGACCTCAAGATAAGAGTCACATAGGGCAGGTAGTGTTCCCTGTGGAAGAATGAATGTTTCATCATACTCAGGTCTTAAAAAGAAGAGTGAAGTTCAAAAGACTGTAAAGTACCTACCATAGTCTCTACAAAAGCAATGCTTTATTAAGATGTTGCCTAGCTGAGTTTCTGTGTCTCCCTTGATGGCAGTTAGACACCCCTTCATCTTGGCCGGCCTACTCAGGGATCAAGTATAACTTACTATATAATACCAGCAAGACTCACACTTAACATTTAACCTTCAGCTATAAAAACATATAATTAAATTAAGATTTTTATTCTCTCTAAGTGTTGTTACATGGTTACTTTAGTCTTAAATAGTAGAAACAACTATTAAAAGAAAAAATATATGGTAATCAATACTACCTATTTAAGAAACAACTAGGATTCCGCTTACACACATACTCGTAAGCAAATTTAATAGCCACATGAATGCAGAAATGTATAAGACATTTAAATGTTTCTTAGTGTACAAGACTCCATATTTTACAAAATAATTTCTAAATTAACCATTTTCAAGAAATGTTTCTGGTTTTGCATTAGGCTTATTTTGGGTCAAACTAAGAGCAAGATAAAGATATCATCCATATTATTTGGTTGAGGGTCATCTAGGTTGTTTCCAGATTCTGGCTATTATGAATAAAGCTGCTATGAACATAGTTGAGCATATGTCTTTGTTGTATGGTTGAGCATCTTTCAGATATATGTCCAGGAGTAGTATAGCTTAGTCTTGAGGTAGCACTATTCCCAGTTTTCTGATAAAGTGCCAGATTGATTTCCAAAGTAGTTGTACAAGTTTACATTCAATGGATGAGATTTCCCCTTTCTCCACATCTTCTCCAGCATGTGTTGTTGCTTGAGTTTTTTTATCTTAGCCATTTTTTTGAATGTAAGATGGAATCTCAGAGTTTTTTTGATTTACATTTCCGTGATGGCTAAGAACGTTAAGCATTTCTTTAAGTGTTTCTCTGCCATTCAATATTCCTTTGTTGAGAATTCTCTGCTTAGCTCTGTTCTCCATTTTTTAATTTTTTTCTTCATTTTTTAATATATTTTTTAATGATTACAATTTATTCACTTTCTACCCAAGCTGTAGCTCCCACCCTCATCCTCTCCCAGTCCTGCCCTACCTCCATCTCTCATCTCCTTCCATGCCTCTTCTCCAGTCCACTGATAGGGGAGGTATTCCTCCCTATCCACCTGATCCTACTCCACCACATCTCATCAGGACTGGATTCTTTGTCGTCCTCTGGGGCCTGGTAAGGCTGCTCCCCCATTAGGGGGAGGTGAACAAAGACCCTGACACTGAATTCATGTCAGAGACTGTCCCTGTTCACATTACTATGGAACCCACTTGCACAGTGAGCTGCCATGGGCTACATATGTGCAGGGGTTCTAAGTTATCTTCATGCATGGTTCTTGGTTGGAGTATCAGTCTCAAAAAAGACCCCTGTGTCCAGAGGTATCTGTTCTGTGAAGTTCCTATCCCCTCCAGATCTTTCTATCTCCCTCTTTCTTCATAAGATTCTCTGCACTCTGCTCAAAGTTTGGCTATAAGTCTCAGCGTCTGCTTAACACCCTACTGGGTAGAGTCTTTCAGAGGACCTCTGGGGTAGGCTCCTGCCCTATTTTCTGTTTAATCTTTCAATTTTCATCCTGTTTGCCTTACTGAGTGTGGTTGATCATCTTATCCAGAGTCCTCCTTGTCTAGCTTCTTTAGGTGTACAGATTTTAGTATGTTTATCCTATATATATGTCTAATATCAACTTTGAGTATATACATGTGTGTCTTTCTACTTACTCAGAATGAAATTTTCTAGTTCCCACAATTTGCCTTCATGATTTCCTTGATTTTAATTGCTGAGTAGTAGTCCATTTTGTAAATGTACCACATTTTCTGTATCCATTCCTCTGTTGCTGGACATATGGATTGTTTCCAGTTTCTGGCTATCACAATGAAAGTAGTGCTAAGAGGAAAGTTCATAGCACTAATTGGCTTCAAGAAGAAATTTGAAACATCTCATACAAGTAACTTAATGGCTCACCTGAAAGCCCTAGGGAAAAAAGAAGCAGACACACCCAAGAAGAATAGATGGCTGGAAATAATCAAACTCAGGACTGAAATCAATAAATTGAAAAATAAAACAATTCAAAGAATCAATGAAACCAAGAGCTGGTTTTTTGAGAAAATTAACAAGATAGACAAACCCTTAGCCAAACTAACTAAAAAGCAGAGAAACGGTATCCAAATCACCAAAATCATAAATGAAAATGATGGCATAACAACAGATACTGTAGAAATCTAAACAGTCATTAGGTCTTACTTCAAAAGTCTATAATTCACAAAATTTGAAAATCTAGATGAAATGGACAATTTTCTTGACCAATTTCACTTACCAAAGCTGAATCAAGACCAGGTAAATAAATTTAATAGTCTTATATTCCCTAAGGAAATAGAAGTTGTCATCAAAAGTCTCCCATCCACAAAAAGCCCAGGGCCAGATGGTTTCAGTCCAGAATTCTAGCAAACCTTCAAAGAAGAGCTAATGCCAATACTCTTCAAACTATTACACAAAACAGAAACAGAAGGAACATTACCAAACCCATTTTATGATGCCACAGTCACCTTCTCTACCTAAACTTCACAAAAGCTGAACAAAGAAATAGAATTTCAGGCCAATTTCCCTTTTGAACATTGATGCAAAAATACTCAATAAAATACTTGCAAACCAAATACAAGAACACATCAAAGATATCATCCACTATAACCAAGTAGACTTTATCTTAGGTATGCAGGGGTGGTTCAATATATGGAAATCCTCAATGTAATTCACCATATAAACAAACTAAAAGAAAAAAAAAAACACAAGATAATCTCCTTAGATGCTGAAAAAGCATTTGATAAAATCCAACATTCATTTATGTTTAATGTCCTGGGGAGATCAGGAATACCAGGCACTTACCTAAATATAGTAAACGTTTTTCAGTTACTAAGTTCTTTATATATTCTGGATATTAGCCCTCTGACATATGTAGGGTTGGTGAAGATCTTTTCCCAGTCTGTAGGCTGTCATTTTGTTCTGATGACAGTATACTTTGCTTTACAGAAGATTTCCAGTTTGATAAGGTAATGTTTATTGATTGTTGACCTTAGAGCTTGAGCTGATGGTGTTCTGTTCAGGAACTTTTCTCCTGTGGTAATGCATTCAAGGCTCTTCTCCACTTTTTCTTCTAACATATTTAGTGTGTCTGGTTTTATTTGGGGATCTTTGATCGACGTAGACTTTACTTTTGTGCAGGGGGATAAGCATGGATCTATTTGAACTCTTTTAAACATGTAGACATCCAGTTAGATCAGCCAGAAGGCTGAAATAGCAAAAAACAAACAAACAAACAAACAAACCTAGGAGCCTAACACAGAGGGCCTTTGAAAGCCTCTGCCTTGCAGACTATCAAAGCAGATGCTGAGCCTGATGGCCAACTGTCGGGCAGAGTGAATGGAATTTTATGTAAGAAGTGGGAAATAGCAAGAGCTGGAGAGGACAGGAACTCCACAAGGAGAGCAACAGAACAAGAAAATTTGAACACAGGGAACCTCCCAGAGACTCATACTCCAACCAAGGACTATCCGTGGAGATAACCTAGAACCTCTGCACAGATGTAGCCCATGGCAGGTCAGTGTCCAAGTGGGTTACCTAGTAATGGGAAGAGGGACTGCCTCTGACATAATCTGATTGGCCTGCTCTTTGATCACCTCCCCCTGAGGGGGGAGCAGCCCTACCAGGCCACAGAAGAGGACAATGCAGCCACTTCTGATGAGAACTGATAGACTAAGATCAGAAAGGAGAGGAGAACCTCCCCTATCAGTGGACTTGGGGAGGGGCATGCATGCAGAAAGGGGAGGGAGGGTGGTCTCGGGAGGGGAGGAGAGAGGGGCTTATGGGGGGTTACAAAATGAATAAAGTGTAATTAATAAAAAATAAAAAAAAACCTGATATCACTCACAATCTCCTGAAGTAATGTAAACACAGCTCTTCAGTATTAGCAGACCCACTGGCTGAGAATATTGGTAGCACTGAGCAGTCTGCATTTCCAGTCATCTGGAACCTATGGACACATCGTGTTTTACTCTGGGTGTGTGTCTTTTACTGGTGTGAGAAAATGCAGACATTACTATGATGTCAAGATTCATTCACAATCTAAAAGTTCTGTATGCTATTTGTCTTTTCCTCACAATACCTATAATTTTGCCTTTTTTTCAGATGCCCATACATATGGAATCAAAAGTACATAGTCTTTTTAGATGGACATTTTTTCACTTACTCACTCCTACCAAAGGCCTCTCCATGGGTGATTTTGCCATGGATTCATAACTTGTTTCCTTATCAAATTTAAACATTTCATTATCTGAACAATGTGTTACAGTTTGTTTATTTATTCACCTACTGAAGAATATATTTTTGGTTTTTCCAAGCTTTTAAAATTATGAATAATATTTCCATAAATATTCATTTGCACCTTTTTTATAAACCTAAATTTTGAACTCACTTAGGTAAACACTAATCCCATGACTGCTGGATCCTAAAAAGAGTAGTTTTAGCTTCATGTAATATTGCCAGGCTCTCTGCCTACTGTACCATTCTTCACAACTGCCACAGTAAAATGCCAGTTGCTTTTCTGCTTGTTAACATCATGCAGCATTGGGATTTGGGGTTACGAATAATCTAACATATGCAGTATCTCAATTTTGTTTAAATTTTTGCTACCTTAATAATATTGAAAATATTATATGTTCTAATATTTTGATGAAGTGTCTATTTAGTTCTTTTGACCATTTTTTCAATTAGTGTGTTCATTTTTATTAACTGTTGAGTTTTAAGCTTTCTTTGTCTATTTTGGACATGTAATTTGCCAAATGTGTCTTTTCCAAATATTTTTCCACAATCTGTGATTGTCTTCTAATTTCCCTGATGGTGTATTTTTCAGGGCAGAAGATTTAAATTTTAGTGAAGTCCAGCTCATCAGTTATTTCTTTCATAGATCTTGCCCTTTTTGTAACAACTAAGATGTTATCACATACTCAAAGTCACTTAGATTTTCTCCTCTGTTATTGTTGAACTATGTATTTTATCTGTCATTTATTCTGTGTTGATTTTTTTTGAAATAGTATACAATGCATGCCGTATTTTTCTTTTCGTGTGGCTCTTCAGATATCACAGCACCCGGACTGTATGAGCTCCATACAGTTTTTGCCCTTCTTTGGTTTATGAAAGAGCTATTGCCTTAATGTACATGGGTCACTTCTCTCCTTCCACATCTGTCCTATTGATCTGTTTTTCCATGATTTGCCTAATGCCATACTGTCTTAATTATTGTAACTTTATAGAAAGTCTTAAAGTCAGATAGCATCTGGCCATTGGTTCTATTAAGGTTTTTATTGTGTCAAACATTTTATTCTATTTTCTTCTCCACATAAAATTTGAAATCAGTTTACAAAATAACTTTTAATATATTGATTAAAGGCATTGGATTTATAAAACAAATTTAGAAGAGCTACATCTTAATATTCTTGAGAGTCTACTTATCCATTAAATTTGCATTCCTATCAGTGCTTCATTATTATCATTCATTAGAGTTTTCTCATTTTCCTTGCTTAGATGTTATACATGCTTTGTTTGATTCATGCTTAACTGTTTCATTTCTGAGAGGTACTGGTGTATAGAGTATTAAATTCAAAATATTCATTGGTGATATAGAAAGGCAATTTAAAGCTGTGTATTAAGCTTACCTCCTATATTCTTGTGTATTACTTTAATGAAAAATTCACACTTTTATAAATTTGGGATATTCTATGAATTACTGCTCTTATCCATTTAGCTTGATTTATATCTGTCCCTATTCATTATTCCTCTGTTATATACAATCAAGCAAGATTAAGAAAGTTGCTAGCTGAACCTCAGGAACATAATCTGCAAAATTCCCTCTCAGAGCTCAAACAGCATGAATTGTCTGCAATGTCATTCCTGAAGTAAAAAAAAAAAACATTTATATTGCATGATAATATTTCTCATATATAATGTTCTTTAAACTCCAGCAAGAGGAAAAAAAATCAGATCCTTGTAACTTCTGTCTATTTTTGAATGTTTTCTGCCATCTTAAGACATTGTGATGGTGGCCCATTGGAAACAATCCAATAATCCATGTTGTAAAAAAACAAGTTAAATCATTGACCATCTAAACAATGAAAAAATAAGTAGCTGTTAAAAGTGAAATAAGACAGGCTGCTCTTTGATCACCTCACCCTGAGGTGGAAGCAGCCTTACCAGGCCACAGAGGAAGACAATGCAGCCACTCCTGATGACACCTGATAGACTAGGATCAGATGGAAGGAGAGGGAGACCTCCCCTATCAGTGGACTTGGGAGGGGCATGCATGGAGAAGGGGAAAGGAGGGTAGGATTGGAAAGGGAGGAGGGAGGGGGCCACGGGGGGGATACAAAATGAATAAAGTGTAATTAATAAAAATAAAATAAAAATGGAAAAAATGAAATAGGACTAAAGAGCTAGCTTAGAAATGTTCTTGAGTTGTGATCATGTAGACATAATATAAATCCCCAGAAGCATGTAAAAGAGCTGGACATGATGACTCATGCTTATTATCCTAGTTCTGGGGAGAAAGAGACATGTGAATTACTGGCAGGCATGTCAGTGAATTCAAGGCCAATGAGAGAACTTAATATTAAAATAAACACAATGGACAGACCTTTATAAATGGCATGTGTGGTTATCCTCGGAATATGCATCCAAGCATACCTGCACACACACTAACAAACACACACACACACAAAGGTGAGGCAAATACATGCATTTTGTATACTATTTAAAATGAAATAGCAAGGTTAATTATAACCATTATATAGAATATATGACCGTGGTTTGAAAAGAAAATCCTAATATATTAAGCTATGTAGAAATATCGGAAGTGTCACATAATATGCTATTATATATGATTATTGAAGTCAAAGGCATAGCCAGGGCAAGTCAGAAGATAAGAAGAATGGCCATTGTTATGAAAATAGTAATGACAGTATTTTTAAGTAACTTCTTGGGAAGAAAAATAATAATATTTCAACTTAAACTTTAGCAAATATCTACTCTTTTCAATGCTGTCAACAGAAATATGGACTTTAAAAAAAGTAAAAACATGTTTGAATGGAGCTTATGGATATACAATGCTTTTTATATTGTTTATTATGAAGGGTCACGTGTGGTAGTTGACCTTAAAGAAACAGCCATATCCTCGTTGAGATTACCACTGTTGCTATAATGAAACACCATGATCAAAGCAACTAGGGAGAAAAGTGTTTACTTGGCTTACACATCCATATCGCAATCCATCATTAAAGGAAGTAAGGACAGAAATTCAAATTGGAGCTTATACAGAGGCCATAGACGGGTGCTGCATAGTGGCTTCCTCGTCACAGCTTGCCCAGCCTGTTTTCTTACAGGACCTAAGACTACAACTTTAGCCTAGGGGTAGCAACAATCACAATGAGACGTGCCCTTGCACATCAAAAATCACTAATTAGAAAAATGACCTACAGGGTTGCCTCCAGCCTAGACTTCCCCAATCTTTTCTCATTTGAAGCTCTGTCCTCTCTGATGACTATACCATATGTCATGTTGACATAAAACCAGCCAGCACAAGACACAACAAGACTGACATCCACATGAATTGACAGACTGTGACAAGAAGTATAAGACCTGCACAGTTTCAAATCAGAACAGCTTCTAAAACTGACAAAGGAATTGACACAAAGTCCCACACCTAACCAATATGTTATTTATAATTGATACCGCTTGGAAAGACAAATCAGTTTTCTCCAGGGGAGTGCCACTGGGTATATCAGCCACACTCCTAAGCAGGCCCCATACCTAGTAGAAATTGACAAAAAAATTGACACAAATATACTCAATGCTTGTTTGTTTGCTTGCTTTTTTTTTTTTTTTGAGATTATAATATAGTTAGGTCATTTTTCCCTTTCCATTTCTTCTTCCTAACCTTTCCACATACTCTTTCTTGTTCTCTTTCAAGTTCATAGTCTCTTTTGTTCATCAATTAATGTTCTAAAATACATATATATATATATATTCATAAATATAACTTAACTAGTCTATACAGTTTTATTTGCATATATGTTTTCAAGGCTGATCATTTGGTATTAGATAACCGATTGGTGTGCTCTTCCCTGGGGAAGACAATTTCTTATATCTCCTGTTTAGTTCTGTCTGTAAGGTTGAGTTCTATCTCCCATCTACTTTGGAATGTATACTGTTATCCTTGTTCAGTTCATGTTTAGGCAGGTATTTTGGTGAGATGTATGGGTATAGATCTTAGATTACTAGAAGACTCAGTTTTAGAGCAAATTTTCTTATCTTCTGTCTATTACAGTGTTTCTGGCCTCACTTTTACAATGGTTCCCGAGCCTTGTTCGGGGTGGGGGAAGATTGTTGTGTGGATGTATCTACTGGGATACATCCCAATCTCTCCATTTTGATTGGTTATGGTATTCTGTAATGTAAATCTTTGCGAAGATAATTTTCTTTGATGAGTAGTCATATATATTCATTATAGGGACAAGTATTAAAGCTGTTGTTTACTGGCAATGTATATATGCCACTACTGTACTTTTAGGGTCATGATGCCATACTGCTGGGATGTTGTGTTTCATAGATGTTATAGCCAGGTAGGACTCTTGGTTGTTTCCCTCCTTTGAAAGCTTGTGCTCTGCATTCTGGTACCATAAAAACTAGGAAGAAGGTATTTAGGTTAGTTCCAGCTCATAGGGTTCTGGGCCCTGAATCTGAAATACATGCATAAGGATGTACCTTCCACACCATAGAAAAAAGTAAGGGTAATAGCATAGTTTGTAATGTATGGAGAGTCTCTTGGATGACCTTGACTAATCACTCAAAGAAAGAATTTTTCATGTTTGTTTTTGGGGTTTTTGTGTTTTGGCTCATAAAGGGAGCATTGCCAACACAGATGGGAAATTTAAATTTAAACTATATATGTATATTTATATTCCATTATGTGTGTGTTTAGGTAGATAGTAAATGATATGTTTATTTGTGACTTTTTTAGACTCTTTACTCTTATTCTACCCTCCTCTGTTCTAATTTTGTATTTATCTGCCTCGTCCCTTCCTAATTACAGCCCCTCTTTTCTCATTTTTTCCCTAAGATTACTTGTACCCTGCTATTCCCCTCTCTCTTGCTCCCTTACCATGCTCTCTCTCTCCCTCTATGTGTGTGTTTTATTTTGTTTTGTTATTTTTTGTCTTACTAATTTCTCTAGGTTTTGTTTGTAAGATTTTAGTTTTTAAGTTTTGTTTTAGTCATTTAGTTTTTGAGAAAAAGGAAAAAAAACATGAAGTTGGATAGGTAGGGAGTGGGGAGAATCTTGGAAGGAGATGGGTAGGGAAAATATGATGAAATATATTGTTATGAAATATTTAATAAAATTAAAAATATTTATTTGATCATTAACAAAGATAAATGAAGGATAGATTTCTGGCATTTATTTGATAATTATACCAATAGAATTGCATATAGGTTTTAGAATAAATTTCTAATATGTGTTTATCTGTCATCTGTCTGTTTTTCTATCTATCTATTGATCTTGGAAGTAGTATTTTTTAAATACCCACACACAGTTATTTTAAGACTAGCCTATCATTTGAAAACAAAAATTTAGCTCCCCTTTCTTGAATGGCTCAAAGTGTGAAAAAAATGAACTTTGTATTAAATATCAGCTTAAGTCTGAGGAAATGCTTCAATGGTTCAATCACTTACCACACAGGGTGGAGGATCGGTGCTTGAACCACCAGAACTTGCATGGTGCAGGAATGGTGGCACATACCTATACGGAGTTGGGCAATGAAGACAGGATGATCTCCCATAGCTTACAGACCAGGAAGTGTGATGTGACACAGTGGTGGTTACCATGTGATCTTATCTCAAAAACAGTGGATAAGAACAGACACCCAAGATTGCTTTCTAACTTCCATGTGTACACGGTGGTAGACATGCACTGGCACTCACACAACATACCTAAACGCAAACACACACACACACAAGCACACAATTAAAACTAAACATTGATTTCTTTGGTAACTGTTGGGTCTAATGCATCTTTTGACGTTATATATATATATTATATATATAATATATATATATATAATATCTATATTATATATATATAATTTTTTTTCATGGCATGCTGTTCAAATATAAACTGTGGTTGCGCTTATCATTTGTGCCAAGAACATAGCAGATAGAACAAAGAGCTTCTGACCTAGCTGATTATTTTCAAAAATCTTTCTTTATTCTAATCAAAGTCCTATTGTCAGATGCACCTACTATATCTCAAGCATTTAATTTAATCAGCACCTTGATCCATTTAAAAATATGACCATTTTCATGTTACATTTGAAGATATGGAAACCCAAAGAATCTCAGGTCTGTCTAACACTAAAGCATCTGGGAGTTTACATTGTTGTGGTTCAGCAGCCTTCTGCAGAGCACCTGCTGGCCTGATGGTCCCCTCTGTTATCTGATGGCTATGTCTCTACCCAAGACACAGTGTTCCTAATTCTATTATCCCATAAGAAAGTTCACATCCTTGATATCATGTAGTTTTCTGTTGGGTATTAAATCTTATTGAGTTTATGTTTGTGAATGATATGTCCTTCATGTGCTGTCATTCTAATGTCATTTTATTTTTCATAATATTTTAAAATTGAGCAGTTTCTAACATATGGAATATAGTCAGCTGTATTGCTGAAATTAGGATGTCATTCAGTTAAACCATCAAAAAATCAATGGAATTCTAGAGACCCCAAGTTATTAAAAAATAAAATATAAATTGAATATTTCAGGCATGAGAGTAAATAGCTTTAACAAATAACACAGGGACTTGTATCTAATGAATCAAAGCATACTGTTCATAATTTTGTGGTTTTATATCATTTGTTAACTACTTGCATAAAAACACTCTTTCTTGGTGAACTGTAGAACATGCATGGATGCTGCTTCATTTCATTCTTTTTCTTTCTCAGACAGGATCTCACTCTGTAGCCAGGTTGGATTTTTTTCTTGCAGTGATCCTCCTTCCTGTCTCCCAAGTGCTGTGATTACAGGAACACCCTATCAGAGCTTTACTGATGACATTGTTATATTTATATATACCACACCTCACTGAATGTTTTAAAAACTCAGTAACATTTTAGTGAAAGTTAATGCACACAGTATTATGAATGTGGGTTATCCTCATACATGGTTGATAATGGGAAGATATTTTCCTTTCAATGGGAAGATATTTCAGAGCTGGGCACAAGATTGAAAGGAATTTGTTATTGACATTTTTGTGAAAGATGTAAGTTCTTAAGAAACACACATGTCAGGATGTTAGCAATTTTTGGCAGTTAGCACGATTAGTTTGAGAACTCAGGATGGTAGTTCCAAATTGTTGGTAATTTAAAGTAATCAAACCTGTCTGAAACAGTCTTCAAAGGTTGGTTAAACATCTTATAAAATTCATTAGCAAATCCATCTGGACCAGAGTTTTCTCCAGCTGGGAAGCATTCATTACTGTTCTTCATTTCTCATGGTTTATTATAGGTGTGGTTTATTCTTGGGGTTTGTGGATAGTTAGATTCAATAAATGAATTAAAATAACTGTTTATTATATATCAAAATATTCTTCTATAGTGACCACATATGAAAATGTTAGGTAATTAGTTTTTACATATCTCATTTTATATAGATTTTTTGTTTTCTATGTACATTTAAATTTTTAAATGGTAAAAATTATGACTGTTTTTAGAAAAATCTTAACTCCATTACAATCTGATAGTAAGATGTAACTTTCTGAATACATAAGTCTTCCTAGAGATGCTTAATTCTATAAGCTGGCATATTAACATATTCTTGATGAATTATAATGAAAGAAAATACTCAAAAGCATGTAGAAAAGGTCATTTGAATATATGTTCAGTTAAATTTCACTAACATTTGTTAATCCTTATTTTATGACATGTATTATCATATGTTCTAAAAATAAGTATCAATAAAATACAATGAATAGTTTATAAAAAGGAAATAAAGTAAGAGACATAATATGAATTGTATTAAAGTTTGGTAAATGAAGCAAAAGAAACCGGGACTGAGTACAGGAGTGGCCAAAACAGAAGAGCTCAGATCTCCCTCCATGTTGTAAAAAGCTCCAGACATGGATTAGGCAGAAAGAGAGAACCTTCTAGGCAGAAGAAATTGGAAGAGATAGCCCAGAATATTCAGAAACATGTCCTTGCTCTCTTTCCTCGACAGTGTCAGAAAAGAATTGCTGGGTCTGACTTTCTCAGCATAAAATTATAAATGTGCAAAGAGTACCTTCATGCCATAAGAGAAATCTCTCCTGATTTGGGGACCAGTTTCCTATAAATCTCTGCTCCACTCAGGCAAGCACAGAGGAAACCTAAAAAAGATGCAAATCCTTCCATGCTCCACTGTGTGACTCCACAGAAGCTAAGAAGCAGAAAGTGGAAGGTAGCTGTCAGAAACACCGGGTATGTCTTGGTTACATACACTTAAGCAGACATTCTTTTTCAGGGGATCTAAACTTGATATATATATATATATATATATATATATATATATATATATAAAGTTTCCTAAGAGTACCTCAAGGCTGAGTCTACTCATGCCAATGCAGTTGCTGTTGGCCTCTGTCATTGACCTGTCATTTAGTGGTACTTTGCTCTCACTCATGACCAAGGATCATATGCATGTACTAAATCACCTCTTTAGATTTCTTACATTAAAAAAATAAAGAGATGAACAAATGGAAATAGATGAGATAGAAATAGATGAGATCAGCCTATTAGGACATATGATCAGAAAATAACCGATGTTATTTTCTCATCAGCTAGGTTAAAAAATAAACTTCGGCCAATGTTCCTGTCAAAATTACTAAACAGGCCACAGTGTGCCACTGGCAGACTTCATTTAGGCTTAAAATGTTAGAAAGGGTCAAAGAACGTTAGACAAGGGCATTATGCTGAGCAAAAGCCTCTGTTTCCTCCAGGGACGAAAGAGTGCCTTTTAGTTTCCCAAGGCATTTGTCGTACTAAATTCATCTGAAGGGGCTCTTCCCACAGAGCATAGACCCTGTTGGCTTGTACAGTTTGGTCCCCTTCACAGCGTGGGGTAATGTTGGTGAAGGAGAACCCTTCTTTTATAGAATCACATACAGAAATATATGAGCACATCTGCACACATACAGCTATTTCACTCAATTGTTTTAAAAAACAATTTGTACTGAAGGGAGGGAGGTAATTAATGAGTATCAAGACTAACTCCCTTAAAGGGAACACAGGCAGGTCATTTTACTACATATTTATTACATATAACTGACCTTCAGATGACAGCATGCTTGGAAGAAGGAAAATAATACAGCCAGAGACAACATATCTTGTTCTGTCTGGCAATCATTCCTCCGGTCTCTGAGACAATGAATTGGACCAGAGGAAATGAAAAGGCAGAGAAAACACCTGGGAAAGATTTCCAGACTGTAAACACCAGTCACTTTTGAGCCCCTCCTGCTGCCGTCGCTTCCTCCGGAAGCATACGGAAACATACGGGCACCATCCCTCCCTCGTGCTGCCAGAAGAGACGCAAAGCCTGTTACCTCTGAGGAGCCGTTGAAGGTTTGGAGTGTGAGTCAACGTGCGAAGATGTGGTTCCATATTCTTCCTGGCCTTTCCGCAATAGGCGTGTGCTTGATCATCCCCGGGGTGTCCACTGCATACATCCACAAGTACACCAACGGCGGCAAGGAAAAAAGAGTTGCCCGACTTCATTACCAGTGGTATCTGATGGAACGAGATAGACGCCTCTCTGGAGTCAATCGCTACCATTTGTCCAGGGGCCTGGAGAACATTGACTAAGGAAGCATTTTCCTGGCTGATGGAAAACCAGAAGTTGTCAGTTATGGTCATCTGTTCCTGCTAGAAGTCTATGCAGCATAGTATATACTATACACGTGTTACGTGCTGCTTAATACAAAATTAAAAACTCTGCTGTAAATGAGTAGTGTTGTTTCAGTGCTTGAAATACTACTGGTGGTAGAAGAGAGGGGTTAAACTTGGAACTTCGTGGTCCCCCCCCCCCCATGGGAGTTTAGTTTTCTTTTAGACTTGGGTAGACATTTAGTATTAAGGTATACCCACACCTTAGCCTCATATTAGGGTGATTTTCCCATTTGCAAGAAAGGGTACCTTAAATATACAATAAAATTAGAATATTTTCTCCAGTCTAGTGCAGACTTTTAGAACATGTCACCAAATTTTGATTCTCTGAGAGTTTGGGGAGATAGATTTACTATCAAGAGAAATTAGAGTTAGAAAATTTACGTTCAAAGCTCAGCTGCCATCCATCTGCTTCTACCATAAAGTACAGTTGATGCTCTGTTTCTATCACGAAGAAACCTTTTTTAAAATTTTTTATGTTTATTTTATTTTAATGGAGTTTAAAAATAACCTCTTCACACTAAATATTCAAAAATAATAAAAAGAAAAACAATCAAACGAAATTTGCACTTTTCATAACCCGTGGATTCTTTTTGATGGCACCCAAGCAACTCATTTTTTCACAGAGGACGCTAGGGACACCAAACATACCTTCAAAACTATGGCTTTGCAAAATATTTGTAGAAATTCCACTCCTTCATAGCAACAGTTTCCAGTTACCACTTGCTAAGCATGTCCTAATAATTTAATCAGTATTTCCTCATCAATAAATAGATGTGTTTCATAGGTTTACTGGATTCTACCCCTGAGGTGCTTTAACAGCCAACTTTGTTTCTGTGAAGCTCCACATCTGAGCCATGGTTCTTTTCTATTCTGATGGCCCACATCAGAGAAAATATTTAGCTTTATAAATAAAATAGTCTTCTAAACTGACACAGAGTTAACAATCTGGACATGGAAACATTCACCAAATTACACCATATTGTGAAATTAGGGAAGTCGGCACCTGGGGTTCTTTTCAAGATAAGGGTAATAGAGTTGAAGAGAAAAAATGTGGAAGCTGTCCCAGTATTAAGTCAGAGAATGACTTTGACATTCTGATATGTTCAGAACACTCAGTACCTTCTTGTCCTGGTCATCAGCATCATGTCTTTGTACCTTTCCTATCATGCTATCCTTTTGAACCTGTGCTTCACTGGATCAAAATGGAATCTTCCCTAGAAACCCTTAATGTCTTTTCCACTACTGCAAAATACAGACAAGGGCACTTCATTTTTCTTTCTTTTCCCTGCCATCTACATAGACAAAGACTCTAGTCTCTCAAGGTACTCTCTGGGAAGATATGCATGTCCCTATATTTCTTCCTATATTTAGTGGCCAATGAAATTTTAATGTAGCATAAATTGAGCCATATGACCTTCACCACTTCTAAACACTTCTTGGTCTTAGAAGGTAATTCATTCTTGAATACTTGTCCTGAGGAATCCACCAACACCAAATGTGTGCATTCTCTATAGTTTATATCACTTGTGCTATGTGTAGAAATGCTCTAGTCAAGATTTGAAAATGCTGAATCATGGCAATTCCATTTTGAACTCTTAAAAAAGCATTCATGGTGCATCTTTTTTTTTTAACTTTTCTTAATTACACTTTATTCATTTTGTATCCCTCCCCATAACCCCCCCTCCTAATCCCACCTTCCCTCCCCTTTCTTCACGAATGCCCCTCCCCAAGTCCGCTGATAGGGGATGTCCCCCTCTCCTTCCTTCTGATACTAGTCTATCAGATCTCATCAGGAGTGGCTGCATTGCCATCTTCTGTGGCCTGGTAAGGCTGCTCCCTCCTCAGGGGGAGATGATCAAAGAGCAGGCCAATCAGTTTATGTCAGAGGCAGTTCCTGTTCCCATTACTATGGAACCCACTTGGACACTGAACTGCCATGGACTACATTTGTGCAAGGGTTCTAGGTTATCTCCATGCATGGTACTTGGTTGAAGTATGAGTCTCTGGAAAGACCCCTGTGTTCAAATTTTCTGGTCCTGTTGCTCTCCTTGTGGAGTTCTTGTCCTCTCCAGATCTTACTATTTCCCACTTCTTTCATAAGATTCCATGCACTCTGCCCAACAGTTGGCCATAAGTCTCAGCATCTGCTTTGACAGTCTGCAGGGCAGAGCCTTTCAGAGGCCTTCTGTGGCAGGTTCTTATAATGCCTACAATCTTTTACATTTCTATTAACAGTGCACAAGGACTATTCTCTCTCCACAAATGCTTACTTTGGTTGTCTCTTGTCTTTATAATCGGCATATTTGCTTCAAGATAGGACTTCATAGTGATTTTGCTTTTATTTTTCTAGTGATTAAAAATAGTGATGGTTGTTTTGAATATATTACCAATTGAATGTATTTTTGGGAAAGTGTTTGTTTGGAACACTAATACATTTAAAAGTTGGGTTTCTGTCTTACTGAATTCTCTATGTCCCTTATTGTTTACAATATTTACTCTCTATTAAGTGTGTGATTACAAACTTTCCCATTCTTCGGGCTTTTCTTTGTCCATTTTGCTGATTAAATCTTTTATTGATAAATTTTACTTATTTTTCTTGAATTCTGTGGTTTATTCTTGAACTTCACATATAAAACCTATGATGGAACCGTGGCATTGAATTTTCTAATTTACTTTTCAGAGTAAAATGATATTTTGTTTTTTTGAAATCTCTTCTTATACATGGATGTAAAGATTTACTGGCATTATTAATTTAATATGTCATCATCGTCCTTGGATCTTTACAGTTCTTGTGTCTAAAAGTAATTGGGTAACAACTTGAACATATATATATATATGGCTCTGTGTTCCCATTTGGCCACAAGTATGTTTTAATTTCTATTGCCCTGTCTAGCTTTTCATTTATAATAAGGAATATGCTTCAGGCTTATTCATTTTTCAAAGTTCTTTTAGCTATAGGTTGTGATTTGTTATTTTCTTTAAATTTATAATGCCTCCTTTTATTCCTGTCTCTGTACATTAGAATGTCCACTGGAGTTGCATTGGTTCTAAAGATAACATCTCAGTACAACCATCTGACCAATAATAATTATGAAAAACTAGACTTGGGCTACCTTTTCAAATATTTGTGTCTTTTATTAAGGTTTCTATAATTTGCAACTAAAAGAAAATGATACCCTATTTGTTAAATTTCTCATAGGTAATTATTTTAATGCTATCATAAAGTGGAAAACTCTTTGAGTTTCTTTTTGGGTAATTTAGTGCATACAGAAACATAGCTGATGTTTTTATTCTGGCTGTTTTCTTCAGCTTTCCTAAATGCATTCATTGAAGCAAGTTCTTTTCAACTTGGACGCCTTTATATATTCTTCTTTGTTTATTCATGCAAGGAAATAAAGTATTGTTTTGAATACAAGCCATATATGCATTATTAATCTTATTAATAAGATTTTTGATCTTAAAGGAAAAAATGCTTAGTTTTTCACCTATGTGTATGGTGTGAGCACTGAGTTTCTTTTAGATGGACTTTTATGTGGTGAAGTACATCCCTTCTGTACCAGTTTGTTGAGAGTTTTCATTGTAAAATATGTTCAATTTTGTCACTTTGTCTGCATCATATAGATGATAATGATTTTTTTTTTTACTCTGTGTTTGAGGTTTAGAGCTGCCTTTGTTGGACATGGAGTCTGGACCTTTTAATCAGGCATGCAATTATGTTTGCTAGTATTTTGATACAGTATTTGTTATGGATGTTGATCTTTAATTTACTTTTCCTCATTGATTGGATATTATGGCTAATACTTACCTAATACAACAAGAGCATTTCATCTTTTAAATTTGGCAAAGATGTTTCTTCCATAAAATGTTTGGTGCAATTCACCAGTGAAGTCATCAGTTCTGAGGCTTTGCTTTTTGTCGCCTGTATTACAGATTCAACTACCTTTCTCATTATCGCAGTGTTCACATTTTCCATTCTGCTTAATATGATATATTTCTTGGCAGTCATATGTTTCTTCTAGATCATTCAATATTTCTGTTTTTTTTTTTTTCATTTTCATCTTTTCTGCATGTCTCTGTGTTTGTGAGTGATGTATGTGTGTGGTGAACTCACTTGAGTGTGCAGAGGTCCCTTTTACCTATGGATTGCTGCCATACTGATTTGAAACATGGTCTCTCATTGACCCAAAGCTCTCCATTTCCAATAGGCTGGATGACTAGTGAGTTCCAGGCCTCGGCCTGACTCTGTCACCCAGTTAGTTTTTGCTTCAGCTTGTCTAAGATTCTTCACCTCTCTATATATCTGAAAGAGTTAAAACATTTTGATTGGGAGGTGTTCTAACATTCTTTCTGTACTTTAAACTTTCATCCTAATGTTCTTCATGATTGCTCGAGGAAATCTAACAGCTTTTTATGAATGTGTTGTACAAAGAATTTAGCATTTATGCTGCTTTCAAAATTCTCTCTGTCTTTTACTTTTGGAAATTTGCTTGTCAACTGTATCATTGATGTTTTATATCATTAAATGTGATTAGAGATCTTTGAGCCTCACACACCTGGATGATCTTTGGGAGCCTTCTGGCATTATTATTAAAACACACACATACACACACAAGTAAACACACTTCTGAACAGGTTCCTGATATAGTGCACTGAAAAGTTTGTAGGATCTTCATATTTATATACAAAGATAATAAAATATATACATGTTTCTGTATAATAAACATTTCAGTAAAGGTTTTACATCTTGGTGCCAAGACTGTTAAGAACTTCAATTATTACATTTTTTAGGAAGTCATTACAAAGCTGAAAAATTAATCAATAGGCACATTTACTTTCAGTAAGTAAAAGACTATTTACCTTAGTCAATAGATTTTGTTTGTTCTTTATGAAAATAATTCAATCATTAATTGATGTTGTACTGAGTACCTCTTATAAGTTTTCTCTGTGTGTCATAGCTAGAGAAGCCATTGCCTGAGTTATGATGCCATGCAGTCACTGATATCCACAGAATGACAATTTTTCACTGCATTATACTGATGCCCATTTCACAGCCCATTTCTTTTTGAAATGGCATATTTTCTCCCATTGAGCATTGTGTTGTCCAATAGGATTTCTACTCCTACATACAACAAAGTAGTACTTAAAATATGACAAGCCCAAACTGTTCTGTTATGTGAGTTAAAATAAATATCAAAGTTGGAGACCATGTGAAAAACAATGTAAAACATTATGCTAAAATTTTATTGATTTTATATTTAAATTATGCTGTTTGATATTCTGGGATTTGATAAAAATATATCTTTTAAATTTTGACTCATTTTCTTTTTTCTAATGCATTTAACAGCAGATAGATATTGTACATAATCTTTTACTTTATTACCTCTAGACAATACTGATCTAAAGTATACCTTTAAACAGTGTTTTCAAGTCACATTCAGCCATAGAGTCTGTATTCTAAGCACTTGAGATGCTAAGGCACAGAATTAGGAGTTAAGAGGTAGCCTGGGCTACATACCTAGAACCTACTTGTGAAGCAGCTACGGCAAAAAGTCTCTTCTTATTTTTATTTTTATGACATACTCACTGCCGAGGTGCACTCAAAGTCATACTAAGAGAGGTACACCATGTGATACCATCTGTCCTTGCATTTTTAAAACTCATTCTCCATATGTGAGAGGATTTCCTACCTCCTGTGAGATAGTACTGTAAAGTCCTACAGTCCATATCATCCACCAGTGTTTTGTTGGTATGAAACTTACATTTTTTTCCCTCTACACATAGGCCTACTTATTAATGCCATGATTCCTGAGGAAAATGGGAGTAATTATAATTAAATGAGCATCAATAATTAGCTTTTAAAACATTATTTTTTGTATCCCTAAAACAAAGAAAAATTTTATGTTACTGTGGCCAAACACCTCACAGGACAACTTAAAAGGCTAAAAAATTTCTTTTCACTAAAAATTCATAATATTTTCAGTGCATCGTGGTGGGCAGCCCATGGTCAGACTAGTGAAGTAGCCATGAATAGCTGTGTACTCCTGACAGAGAGGGTGCACAGAGAATAGGAAGAAGAAGCCATGAGTGAGGACCCTAATGACTCACTTTCTTCAGGAAGTCCTCATTTGCCCATTTCCAGGAATGTTAGCTGTGAACCTAACATGCACAACAGAATTTTTAGAGTAAATTAGGGATTCAAAACATAATAATGATAAAACAAACAAATTACAACATTGACAGAAGCAGGTATTGTGGGATTTATTGAAGATTTTATTAATATCTAAAACCAAGGTACCTTACTTCCATTAGTTTTCTTTTCTCCTTTGTTGTTTTGTTTTGTTTTGTTTTGTTTTTTTGTGATAAGGCCTCACTAGGTAGCACTGGCTAGCCTGGAATTGGCTTTATAAAACAGATAAGCCTCAAACTTAAAAAGAACAGCCTCTGTCACCTGTCTTCAGTGTTGATATTAAAGCCATACAGCACTGTGCCCAGATTCCATAATATCTTTATTTGTGTACCCCTCCCAACTGATTGGCTGTTTATATAAAGAGATATAGAAACAGTTACAGATAGACTTCACTGTCTATAATGTGTTTTTTCCTTTCCTTTATTATTTTAATTATTATTGTTATTGTTATAATTATTATTTACAATTTATTCACTTTGTATTCCAGTTGTAGCCCTCTCCCTCATCTCCACCCATTCCCACCATCCTTTCCTTTTCCTCCTCTATCCCTCTTCCCTGGTCCACTGATAGGGGAAGTCCTCCTCCGTTACTGTCTGACTCTAGTGTATGAGGTTCCATCAGGACTGCCTGGATCCTATCCTGTGTGGGCTGGCTAGGTCGCCCCACCAGGGAGTAGTGATCAAGAAGCAGGCAACCGTTTATGTCAGCGACTGTCTCTTCTCCACAGCGAGCTCAGCACAGACGGTATAATGTGTTTTTTTACTATCTATTCCTCTTTCCCTTTTCTCCTCTACCACAGGCAGTGTCTAGACATTAAAATTTGCTTTCCTTCTGGCAAAGCCCAGCTCTTTTTCTCATGCAAAGACTTACACTTTTATTGTCTCTTCCGTTATGACTCACTTATGTGGCTGGAATTAATAGGATACCTACCACAGGTTTCCTTAGTTGATTGCTTATAAGTATAAGGATGTTAATACTCAAGGATATTAAAATAGGAATAAAAGAAATTACATCATTTCAAACAGAAAAATACTTTAACGTGTGGTCTCATAAAATAAAGTAAACATTTTAAAAAGTGAAGCCCATAAACATCAGGAAGATGGATAAGTTGACACCTCATTCTGCATATCTCTGTTTAATAATATTATATTTCATTTCCCATGCTAAGAAAACAGCCATTACCCAAAGCAACCACTCGTAAACAGGCCTTGTGAACAGATTGCATCCTTGTTGGTGGTATGATAATTGAAATAAGTTTTCTAGTCTTTTATGAGAAAATACCAGATGTATAAAATACCTATTAATCAAGTCCCTTACTTTTTTACAAACACAAGTTTCAGTACTGATGGCTATTAATGGATGAGTTCTATAATGGAAATGAGAACTGCAGAAACATGTCACAGAACTGGCTAAGCCATCACCCACAGATTTTTTCTGCATGGTTACTGCTTCAGTGTGGGGCAATAAAACCACTGCTCCAGACCTCCTGAAGAAAGACCAGTGTCCACTGCCCATCACGCCTGGTAATTTATCTGTGTCTTAAAATTAGACTAGGTGAAGAGAGTGGCTATCCATGAATAATTAAAGAACATAGTCTGCCATTCAGATCCAACCTTCATTATCTATAAGGCCAGCCTTCTTTTCCAATAAAGGAAGAACTCACCAGAATCAAGAACCTTACCCCAACCAGTCAGCCCTTTCAAAAACAAATACGTAATTCTGGGACACAGCACAATTCAGTGTAGAATGATTGCTTAACAAATCCAAGGCTTTGTATAAATTATCAGATTTGCCAAAAACAAACTGAAATTTGTTCTCTATGTGATATATATATATATGTGTGTGTGTATGTATGTCATATATATATATTTATGCAAAAAGGACAAGATTATATTGAATAAGAATAGAACCCTCAAGAAAGAAGAGTAGCAGAGAGCAACTAGATCTAGAAAAGCAACACAAAATTACAAGTGTTCTCCCTAAAGTGTTATAAAAATTGGCATTTGGGATAAAACTACACAAAACTCTTTTTCCCTTGGGCGAAAGATGAAAGAACAATATTCCTAGAAGTGAGAATAGGTTGCTTTAAAAAAGAAAGTTTTCATTTTCTGTTTGAATTACGATTCACTCTCTTCCCTGCAGGAGTACATGCCTCTCTCTGCTAGGCTGTTTCCAAATTTCAAATTCAGGGTTTTGCTGACAGTTTAATTTTATTCTGCCCAATGCTCTCCATTATCTCCCTGTCTTCCTTTCCCTTTTATACTTTTGAAAGTCAGGGTTGAGATTTCATCTACCTACCTAATTTTCATAGGTAACATTTATCTAAAATATATCTTACAGTGTCTTAAATAATATTTCTCATAGAATTTCTTGGCTTCCATTTCAGTGTCTGACTTCAGTTCTCAACATTTATGGAAAACATCAGGTACCATGTGAGACCTGAAGTTTACTCATGCTTCATAAATCCTTTAACACAATTCATTCAAGGATATGAGGTTGGAGATTACTTTCTTCTACTTCAATATTTTTTTTTCTAAGTCCATCTTTCCTAGATGCTTCATCATCTCTCATCCATTGCCCATGTTTGTTTGTTTTGTTGTTGTTGTTTTCTTTTGTTTTGTAGAACTGGCAGCCATTGATGGAAGAAGTTTTGTCTGTTTTACTTGGCTTGGTCCTCAAGTGTCCTTAAAGAAGAAATTACTTTTACTGAGTCGGTGTTTCAGTCAGGGCACAAAGTGCATGATGAATACCTTACACAACACCAGAGATGTCTGGAAAGAGGGAACATCTTTGAAACTACCTGCTCCTTTCCAAAAGCCACCATGAGGGAATTTTTAACATTTCTTCACAACTTTTGAGAGTCATGATTAAAACAAAATGAAGTCCACCAGTCCTTTAAATTTGCCCTTGGAAATGGTAAATATGAATCATCAATTCCACCAAAGAAAATCTTTTACAAAATATTAGAAATAATTTAGTATGGTCATAGAAATTTACCCTTCTCTTTCTTTGTGTTGTGTGTACATGTGTTCAAAGGTACACATTTGTATAGACAGCTTGGTATCACTTCTCAGGAACATTCTGGGTTTTGTGTGTGTGTGTGTGTGTGTGTGTGTGTGTGTGTGTGTATTTGTGTGATGTGATATGGTTTCATTTAGGCTTGGAATCACCAATTTATTAGGCATCATGCCCAGTGAGCTCCAGGCATCTGCCAGTCTCTGCCCCCTCAGTGCTGAGATTATAAGTGTGCACAACATGTGAAGCTGTATTACATGGATTTTGGGGAACAACTTAAAGTCCCCTGCGTGCACAGCAACAGAGTTCTCTCTTCAGCCTGCATCTCATCATTTCTTATGCCTATCAGAGTGGAAACCTGTAATGCTTTCAATGCAGTATATTTGCCTGTGATTGCTGCTGTATAATATAAACTCTCTACTAAATTAAGCAGGCTTTATTGTTATTCCAGCATTGTACAATCTTAGTTAGCTAAAAAACATTTTAAAAATAAAGGTGAGTTAGAATACCTCCTCAAATTATACTTACTGGCTATAAAAAAGCTAATGTTATTACACTGTTCAATATAATTCTGACTTCCTAATGCTTCTCAGATATAAGCTATCATCACTGATTCTACAATGTGACATCACTGCATCCTGAGGCTTAACAGCTACTGCACAGAGCAATATCTTCAATTGCTGTTATTTGTCTTTAAAAAAAAGTAGAAGCTTGCAATGAATTAAATGAAAAGCTAACCAGAGCAGCAATACAGATTACAAACCATAATAGGCAGACCCTAATGTGTATCCTGGGGTTTCACGTGATGTCATAATATACTACTGCAAATTTAATAGTACTGCTGCCTGGAAGCTAGACTATTATAGTATGTTTAATTTCACTAAGATGTAAATTACATGCTTCAGCCATATATAATATTGGCTACTGTCACTTTCAGTTATTTTTGCAGTTTTCAGGCATTTTAATGTTTACAGCTATTTTACTGATCTAGAAGTCTGACATAGTTGTGCAGTTCAGTATGTTTTATACACAATATATATGAACATGTGAATGCATATTTATTATGTGCCTTTGTGCACATGTGCTAATTTGTGTGTGTGCATGTTTTTGTCTGTGTGCATGTGTGATCTCTCTCTCTCTCTCTGTATTTATTTCTCACAGACCTTCTTACTTTGGGAATTCTTTCATTGCTTCTGAAGCAAAGAGTTAAATTATTTTAACCTGGGCTTGTTTTCCTATTTTTGAAATTTTCTGCTTTAAAGATAAGACTAAATGTTCCTAAAATTACATTGCTATTTATTTATTTATTTATTTATTATTTATTTATTTTGCAAATATAGAAGTGTCTTTCAAAAGTTTGTTTCAAAACAACCCTTCTTGAAATCACTCATCTATGATGTTCCTACTGCTTTGCAAAGACCTGGTGCCTGGTGCCATTTTTATTATTATTATTATTATTATTATTATTATTATTATTATTATTATTATTATTTTGCCCTAGCACAGAAATGTTTTAGTGTCAAATAAACCCTGACTTTAAAACATTCTAGCACTCTCAAAATAAGGATATGGCACATTTCATACCCTAGGGTTTAGGTTTGGGGCATTGGGATCAACTCTTTTATCTGTAAATCAAGTTTTGTGCAAGGTACTTAGCTAATATCCTAAGTACTCACATGAAAACTGGAAGCAGAATTGCATGCCTTGTGTACATTCCTGGCTCTGCCATGACAGCTTTTCTTCTCTTTTCTGCCTTCCATTGTTTCAGAGTTTCCGCTACACCTAATGTCATTGTTTTGCAGAATTTTGCTTTCTGTTTCCAGAGAGGATTCTGCTAGAAAATACAAAGGTAGCCTTTCACAGTGCATGGACCACAATCTACATATTAGTCAAGTATTTGTGCTTTATAGTCCAAGTACATAACAGAGGGACAAAGATGCGCTTAAAGGGTAAATTTTCTTACACAAGTGGGGTACTAATAAAACCAAAGGTATTATAATTTGGCTTTGTAAGCAAAATTAAGGAAAACTAAAGAAGCAGAGGAATTAACTGGAAGTCCCTACTACAAAGAAGATTCTGCCCACTATCACTGCCCTGTAAAATGGAGGAGCCAGAGTCTAAAGGCTGTAGAAAAATTGTCACATTTCACATAGAAGTACGAGATTTTTAAGCATTGTTTCATATTTGGGGTTTTTATAATGAATCAGAACATTGATACTTCTTTCATACAGACTTAGAAAGCACCTACCTTGGATTGCAGACAATACATTATCTTAGTCTCAGGCTTGCCAATCATTATTTGAAGGATCTTGGCAAGTTACTTTTGCTCTCAAGAGTTTTGTGGGGAAAAATGAGGAATTTTTATTAGTTTTGGAGGGATTAGATGATAGAACATGAGTATTTTAATGAAAAACATTAGGGTTACCAGAATAAGAAAAAAGAAAGGAAAAGAGGGTTAAAGCCTGAATGCAGGTAGTTAAAAAAGAGAAGAAGGTGAAACAATATGATTTGTGTCCTTGGGTATTTCAGTGTTCTATAGCTTTTGCTCAGGGAAGAAGGCAGCCTTGAATTGTATCCTCTCTCTTACTTTGTATTCCTAAAGCTGCTTAGGACTGTCTGCAGTATTGGTGCCAAGGTGCAAGGGAGATAGACTTTAGTCTTGCCTATTACTCTTTATTAAGACCACTAAACAGAAGTTGCATTTCTGATCTATGCTCAGTTTCATTCTCAAATTTAACAATGAAAATGATAGAATAAAGTTAGATAGTCTCAGTGTTCAAAGAAGCCATATTTTTACCTATGGAATATTTTATATGACCCAATATCTTCAATTTCTACACTCCAGAAACTAAATACACAAAATACACCTTACTTGAATATAACTCAAGTTCAAATATCACTCACTGAGTCTGGTGTTTGGAAACATACTGTGAATCTTAAAGTAGGACTAAAAATTATTCTAGATCTTTAACAGAGATTCATGAGCTCAAAGCAAAATAAACTTGTACTTGTAGAACTTTGTGCCTTCAGTAAACACTTAGATCAAATCTTTTGATTATCAATCATCTTTTGATCTTAACACAGAGTTGTAAAACACTTAGGTGCCAACTGAATGTTTTACACTATTTGTGCCAATAAGTCCCACTGTGGTGCTTACTCTGCTGTTTATAAACCTCCAACTCTGAGAACAATATGAATAAACCATTATAATGGAAAGACTACTTTAAATGGAAGACTGTTGAGAACTATTAATTACATTATTTTTATCAAAAGTGATTGTGAAGTTTAGTATCCTTAGAATAAACTTAGAATTGTAGTACTGTTTACTTAAAATAGATCAACTCCTTTGACTAATATCTACATTTCACTTCAGTTGAGCTATAAATGAAAGAAATGTAATAATTATTTTCTGTTCAACTTAAAAGGGGAAATGCTCACACCTAGTACTCTAAAGCTCGAAGGAAAACCTAAGTGTGAGAAAGTCTTAGATCCTAGAGGCAAACTTGCTGCTGCTGGCTAGCTGAATTTGCCTGATGCCAAGCTGCTTCCTGTCTTTATACCCACAGACAAATGCTACCCACAACCTTAACTAACGAAGCCCATGTTTGAAATCAAAGGTAGTAACAGCAGATATTCATAGATACTCAAAGTCTGAGAATAAGTGAAGGCATAAACAGGGCATTTATAGCACAACCATTAATGCTCAGGGACCACAGAGGAACTGAGGAGTGGAGGAAATACAAGGGCCTGAAGAAGGAGGAAGGGCTATGAAACACTGACTTTGGGCTTGACAAAGCCAATGAAGTCACTTCTCCACAGAAGCTATGACTACCTATCATGTACCTAAACAAGACTTGTCTCATCATTAGTCAGTCATGAATTGAGGAGAGTGCCATAGTGCCTGCTGAACTACTCGGTACTGATAGCTTCCGAGGAGAGGACAGTCATTTTTCCTTAGCTATGTTCTACACACAGGAAGTGGCCACTGGGCTCTAGCACATATACTCACAAACATGTGGTCACACAAACGATCCTGGTTAAACTCAATGGTTCTCGAAATAAATAAAGAAACTAATAAGAAAGGCATTTAAAACCAGACCTGATGAGACCTGATAGGCTATGGTCATATATAAGAATAAGAGATCCTCCCCTATAAGGGGACTAGGAAAAGGGCATAGGGGAAAATGAGGGAGGATCTGTGGGACTGGGGATATAGCTGGGATACAAAGTGAATAACTTGTAATGAAAAAATAAATAAATGAACTATAAAAGTAAAAGAAATGACAAATATAAATTATGTTTTTGGGAGGAATCCCAAATCTTTGGGAGGAGCATCACCAATAATGAGAAAGGCATCACTCTGATCAAAGCAAACATATTTCCAGTCTTCTTGAGCACCTAAAACAAACCAATGCTCTAGTGGCTTGAACTATAGATGTTCATTGTTTTTCTTCAGGGTCTATTTGAACACAACAAAACTTAGTCTGTGTTTGGCTTAAAATTTGTGTGTTGACTTAGTACCATTGTATTAGTTAATTGAACTGTGCTATCTTCCTTTTGATACTACCAAAGCTGTATCAGGGGTGTGCATTGTTATGACAGAGAGCTCTGTCACAATTTTACAAAACAAACAAACAAACAACTTGGCTTTTGTGTAATAGGTATCTTAGAGTTAACAGAAAAGAACAGTAAGTCAGAAATATTCTAAGAGTCAGGGAAACTGTGAAAACTGCATTTTCAGGGATACTTGAAGTTTTGGGATTCCCAAAATAAAAAAATTCAAATTCGGAAACAAAAAGTGAAAGAAATGAGAAAATGAAAAATAAAATGAAGTGATAAGGAAAACACGAAATTTGCAGGCAAATGGTGGGAAATAGAAAAGATCATCCTGAGTGAGGTATCCCAGAAGCAGAAAGCCACACATGGCATATAATCACTTATAAGTGGATATTAGACATATAATATAAGATAAACATACTAAAATCTGTACACCTAAAGAAGCTAAGCAAGAAAGAGGACCTCTGGTAAGATGATCAATCATCATGCAGAAAAGCAAACAGGATGGACATCAGAAGAAGGAGAAAACAGGGAACAGAACAGGACCATACCACAGAGGCCTCTAAAAGACTCTACCCAGCAGGGTATCAAAGCAGATGCTGAGACTCATAGCCAAACGTTAGGCAGAGTGCAGGGAATCTTATGAAAGAAGGGAAAATAGAAAGAGCTGGAGAGAACAGGAGCGCCACAAGGAGAACAACAGAATCAATATATCTGGATACAGGGGTCTTTTCTGAGACTGACACTCCAGCCAAGGACCATGCATGGAGATAACCTAGAACCCCTGAACAGATGTAGCTCATGATAACTCAGTTTCCAAGTGGGCACCCTAGTAATGGGAACAAGGACTGTGACATGAACTCAGTGACTGGCTCTTTAATCATCTCCTCCTGAGGGGGAGCAGATTTACCAGGCTGCAGAGGAAGACAATGCAGCCAATCCTGATGAGATCTGATAGGCTATGGTCAGAGGAAAGAGGAGGAGAACTTCCCCTATCATTTGATTGGGGAGGGGCATGGGAGGAGATGAGGGAGGGATGGTAGGATTGGGAGGGAATTAGGGAGTGGGCAATAGCTGGGATACAAAGTGAATAAACTGTAATTAATAAAATATATATATATTTATTTTTTAATTTTATTTTTCTCTTATCAGTTATATTTTATTAACTCTGTACCCCAGCCGTGTCCCGCTCCCTCATTCCCTCCCAATCCCACCCTCCCTCCCTCATCTTCACCATGCCCCTTTCCAAGTCCACTGATAGGGGGGACCTCCTCCCCATCCATCCGATGCTGTTTTATCAGGTATCTTCAGGAATGGCTGCAAAGCCCTCCTCTGTGGCCTAACAGGAGTGCTCCTCCCTTGGGGGGGGGGAGGTCAAAGAGCCAGTCATTGAGTTCCTGTTAGAAATAGTCCTTGTTCCCCTCACTATGGGAAACCAATTGGTTACTGAGCTACCACAGGCTACATCTGAGCAGAGGTTCTAGGTTATATCCATACATGGTCCTTGGTTGCATATCAGTCTCAGAAAACACCCTGTGCCCAGATATATTTGGTCCTTGTGGAGCTCCTATCCTTTCCCCATCATACTAACTCCCCTTCTTTCATATGATGCCGAAGGTTTGGTCATGAGTCTTTGTATCTGCTTTGAAAACACTGCTAGTTAGAGTCTTTGAGATGCACTCAGCAGACTCCTGTCATACGTTCAATGCACATCCCATATGTCTTTCTAAACGAGGATTGATCATCTTACCCCATGTCTGCTGTCTTGATTATCTTTTTTTAGGTGTATAGATTTCATTATGTTTATCATATCTTATAGGTCTATATAAGTGAGTATATACCGTGTTTGTCTTTCTCCTTCTGGGATATTTCACTCTGAATGATCTTTTCTAGATCCCACCATTTGCCTGCAAATTTCATGATTTCCTCCTTTTTGATTGCTGAGTAGTATTCCATTGTGTAAAAATACCACAATTTCTGTATCCATTCTCCGTTGATGGACATATGGGTTGTTTCCAGGTTCTGGCTATTACGAATAAAACTGCTATAAACATGGTTGAGCAAGTATCTCTTTTCTGTACTTGAGCAAAGTTTGGATATATACCTAGCAGTGGTATAGCTGGGTCTTGAGGAAGCACTATTCCTAATTGTCTTAGAAAGTGCCAGATAGATTTCCAGAGTGGTTGTACCAGTTTACATTCCCACCAGCAGTGGAGGAGGGTTCCCTTTTCTCCACAACCTCTCCAGCATGTGTTGTCACTTGAGTTTTTCATCTTGGCCATTCTGATGGGTGTAAGGTGAAATCTCAGGGTCGATTTGTGTTTCCCTGATGGCTAATGAGGTTGAGCATTTCTTTAAGTGCTTCTCTGCCATTAGATATTCCTTGGTCGAGAATTCTCTGTTTAGCTCTGTTCCCCATTTTTTAATTGGATTACTTGGTTTGTTGCTTTTCAGCTTCTTTAGTTCTTTGTATATACTCGATATTAGTCCTCTGTCAGATAAAGGGTTAGTGAAGATTCTTTCCCAATCTGTAGGCAGTCGTTTTGTTTTGATGACGGTGTCCTTTGCTTTACAGAAGCTTTTCAGTTTCATGAAGTCCCATTTATTGATTGTTGCTCTTAGAGCCTGTGCTGTTGGTGTTCTGTTCAGGAATTTGTCTCTTGTGCCAATGAGTTATAGGCTGTTCCCCACTTTTTCTTCTAACAGATTTAGAGTATCTGGTTTTATGTTAAGGTCTTTGATCCACTTGGACTTTAGTTTTGTGCAGGGTGATAAATATAAATCTATTTTCATTTTTCTGCATGTAGACATCCAGTTGGACCAGCACCATTTGTTGAAGATGCTGTCTTTTTTCCATTGAATGGTTTTGGTTTTGGCTTCTTTGTCAAAAATCGAGTATTCATAGGTGTGTGGGTTTATTTCTGGATCTTCTATGCAGTTCCATTGATCCTCCTTTCTGTTTTTATGCCAATACCATGCAGTTTTTATTACTATTGCTCTGTAGTACAACTTGAGATCAGGGACGGAGATACCTCCAGATGATCTGTTGTTGTACAGGATTGTTTTGGAGATTCTGGGTTTTTTTGTTTCTCCATATGAAGCTGAGAATCTTTTTTTCAAGGTCTGTAAAGAATTGAGTTGGTATTTTGATGGGAATTGCATTGAATCTGTAGATTGCTCAGTTTCCAAGTGAGCACCCTAGTAATGGGAACAGGGACTGTCTCTGACATGAAATCAGTGACTGGCTCTTTGATCATCTCCTCCTGAGGGGGAGCAGATTTACCAGGCTGCAGAGGAAGACAATGCAGCCAATCCTGATGAGATCTGATAGGCTATGGTCAGACGAAAGAGGAGGAGAACTTCCCTTATCATTTGATTGGGGAGGGGCATGGGAGGAGATAAGGGAGGGATGGTAGGATTGGGAGGAAATTAGGGAGTGGGCAATAGCTGGGATACAAAGTGAATAAACTGTAATTAATAAAAAATAATTTTTAAAAAAGAAAAAAGAAAAATTAAAAAGAAAATAAAATTCGAACTATATTCTGATCCACTAAGATTTGTCCAACATGAAACATGTGTTGGTATTTGGAATTACTTGTAATACTTCCAAATATTAATCCTACATGTTGGCCCAACTACTTCCACATCCTTTCTATCTTTGGGATTCTTCCATTTCACTGTTGAAAGATATTATATAAACCAGCAGAACTGGAAAAGAATATTCCTATTCCAGCAAAACTATCCTTATACATTAAAATTATGTTTATCTACTGATAACTAATTAATCGTGAAAAAGTCAAAACTCTTTCTTTAGTAGCTAATAAAACACCAGCAGGAAAACAACAAACTTTTATTTAGAAATCAGTTTATTTCTAAATCTAATGTCAAATATAACCCGTGAATATACCAATATATTTGATTCACATCAATGACTTTCTATAAAAATTAAAAAGATATGAAAATCATGCAGATTTAATATGCCTAAAAAGAAGTACTTTATTCTTAAAGAATCCATAAAAAAGCAATACATGCTGATAGAATTGTGATTCCTCCCAAAAGATTCCCTCATTCTCTGCCTTGGAGCCTATGAATGTCATCTATCTTGGGAAGGGGTAGAAAAGCATAGAGATAGATGTAATTAATATGCAGATCGTGTGATAAGTAGAGTATCCTACTTTCACAAGTGGACCCCATTTCAATGTCAGTGATACACTAAACCCCCTGAAATGAAAAGACACAAGAATGTGATGTGAAGACAGAGCAGAGATTTAAGAGATATGGCCCCAGGCAGGGAAAGTTGACAACTCTTACAGCAGGAAGAACAAGAAACAGTTGTCTCCTCAGGCCTCTATTGAAAGCTTGCTGACATACTGACTTTGGACTTTTGGCCTGTAGAACTGTGAAAGGATAAATTTCTGCCATTTTAAAGCTCTCAGATGTATACCAAATTGTGACATTAGTCCTAAGGTATAGGTACAATATGATTTCAACAACATATGTTAATGAAAAATGTAAAATATTGACCAGTAGAAACAAAGATAAAATTAAAGTCACTCATTCAATTTTAAATTCACAGCACCTTTATGCTTGGAATGTCTTGAGATTCCAATAAAATTTTAAGCAAGATAAAAAATGTTCAATTGAATCATGTTAAAGTGTTTAGAAAAAAGTATACCAATTTAAGAGTTTTAAATACAACAAAAATAAATGTTAGCTTTTAAAAATTAATTTTATTAAGAATACCTACCATATACATAGAGGGAGGAAGATAATATCATTTCTTCATTATTTTTTAGATTTTAGTAAATTAGAACTTAACAAGTGGTCAATTAATAACGACTTTAGTTACTGGCCAAGCATTAAGTTCACAATGAGTGGTCATAGAATTTAAACATACTTAAAGCAATTTGTCAGACATGATAATCCTGCCTTTCATTCTTAAAATGATTTTTATTAGTGTATTTAATGCATAGTAATGAGTTTTGAATTAGTTGCTACTGTTGTTACTATGGAAAAAAATGGTGAGAAAAGCAATTAAAAGTCTTATTCTGGCTCACACTTTGAAGACTAGTTTAACTATGACAAGGAAATCTAGACAGTAAAAGTATCTTTGCAAACCAAACTCCATGCCTTCCTGTTGACTCTCTATCACTGTAGAACTGAATAAAAACAGAGAAGAGTAGCCATAATCTTGATGTGTTGCAGCCTTGAAACTTTCTCTGCCAAAAAGTAATTGTGTCACCTGTTTTTTCATCTTCTTGCAAGTTCTTGGGAAATGGAGAAAATGCAGCATAGTCTATGCAAAAATGTAGCAATAAAAACCTCTGAACCAGTGGAGTCCTCATTTCTATTTGAAACCTTGTCAACCTGGTCCCCATTGTGTGCACTGCTCTTGGCATTCTTGTCTTGCAAGTTCCCACAAGAATAATGCTTTGTTTACAGAATCTTAGGGCCTTTTTAGCCTAGAGTTCTAAACTCTTTATATTCTTCCCATGAACCAATTCCAAAAACCTAGAATCCATATGGTCTTGTTGCTTGCCATATTGCAGCCCCAGAAAGAAGGCAGAAAGAGATGAATGTTGGCGTTCAGCTCTGTTTTGCTTTTTGTGTAATCTGAGGTCCCAGTTCACAGTATGGTGCTACCCATATTTAGAGTGGGCATCCCCACATTAGCTAGATAATCCCTCAAAGACATGCCCAGAATTATTTTTTTCTTTTTAGTGATTTTAGAACATGCTGACAATCAATATTAACCATCACCAGTTATACTATGATGTTTGTATAAATCTTCTTTATCATATTCATCTCCATCACCCTATTCTGTCCCTTTCACACTCTAACCTCTTTCATCTTCCAAACTAACCCACCCTCTACTTTTTGTCTTATTTAGTAAGCCAATATTTAATTAAGATTGCTAATTAATATATAATTAGTATTGCTCGCTAATACTAGGGTATTAGTGCGTATTTTTTTAAAGCATTGCATCCTGATAGTGGGTATATCATTGAGGAAATTGGTTCTTCCTTCTTTGCCAACCATTATTTGCCCACAGATCACCAAAAGCAGATGAAGTCTCATGAGGCCTCTCTTCTTCCACATTGATGGATGTTGATGAGACAAATCTTGTATACTTATTATACAGGCATACATAGCTACTATGAGTTCAAGAGTACAATAGCCATGTCAGACCCAGAAATAATGTTCTACTGTGCTTTGATCCTGCTTCTGCTGACTGAAATTCTTTCTGCCTCCTTTTCATAATGAACATTTTTTTCCTAAAGTATAGATGTCTCATTTTTGGTTGAATATTCAGAAAATACTTATCTTCCTCAATTCAGCCTGTTACATTTTCCACTATTAAAAAAATCAATTAAAAAACAGCAACCAGATTCTCTGACCAAAGCTGATAGCAGCACAAATCTGAGTATGGGCATGCATATTTAGAAGGCAATGTAATGAATACATCATTCTCACTGAACAAAAATCAACAGTCCATTTTCTATTTGTGACTATGATTGCCCTCAGCAACAGGCTTTTAACTATGCTTAGGAAGATACATGCTTGGTTTTATCAATCAGTATTCACCAAGGTTTGGTAAAGAAATATGAGTGCTGATACATTGGTACTAGAAATTCTTGATTCTCTTATTTTGGAAATTTTAAAATAGTTCTTTTTAAGAACTTTCACTATAATTTTACTTTTCTACTTTAAAAAATCAGTTTTGCTTAGTTAGAAAATTGTTTTACTAGTTCTACTTTTAAATATCATCTCTATTTCTTAAAGTATTTTTTATATATTTTAATATTTTAGTGACCTTATAAAGGAGAACAGAGACTATGAAATATGTTTCTTCTATTCTGATAGGCTCTGGGAAGGTATCTCAAGCGAGACAAATTCAACAAAAACATATTCATATATGTCCCATACATGCATATAATGCAGACAAATAAACCTAAGGAATTTAAAATTTTAAAATTCAGGGAACTTTATATTGTGGCAAGGGTTTTCACTTGCCCTGTGGAAAAGAGGTTACCAGCAGAGGTTCTTCTACATTCTTCTGGTTCAGAGGGTAACCTTTCCACATCATGACTCAAAATAACATATTCCAAAAAGAACCCAAAGCCCCAGAATATACAGTAGACAGACAATTATTCTGATACATCTCTGAAAGTTCGCAACCTTAAATCTATCCCTGACCTTCCAAGTTGGTATTTCCATTCCTTCCTGTGCATTCAAAGGTGTATCTCTACATCTCTATGCATCTCTTGTACTTTTTCTTTGGCTCTTTTTATTTTATTGTAGGTTTTTTCCAATTCCAACTTTAAAAAAATACTATTTTATTTTATCATTATATCGTTGATGTCTGTTTGTTGTCTAGTGACAAATGGAAAGGATATGGCTCCAGATGAGAGGGGAGGAGAGGAGAAAATGGGAAGGGTTGGGAGAGAGAAAACGTATTCAAAATCTGTTGTATGGAAATATTTTTTTCTTTTTTCTTCAATGAGTGAGCCTACCAGTTTTTTTATACCACTCAGTAGAAGTGAGACCAAGGTAAGGAAGGTGATGTTGCTGAGGTATGGTAGGCACACACTTATAAACTCAGACTTTGAGAGACTGACAATGATGAATAAGGAATTCTAGGTGAGCCTCAGCTACAACTGCATCTTCCTCTTTGCAAGCCTCTATATCCATCCGTATACCTCAATCCAGTGGCTGCCAAAGTCAGAAGGGGTTGAGGAGGGTACTTGGCCATAAGGAAAATGACTGTGGCTAGCCTACAGATGGAAAGACCGGGATTCACTTTTTCACAATCTGAATGACATCTTCCTCTGTCAACATACGGTCTTACTCACTTTCTGAGGATTATGTTCCATAGAGAGATGACACACGAAACCATATTTAAAATTTTATAAGATTTTTGTGAATCTTCATACAGAAATCTTCCACCGTGTTCCTGGAGCAGGATGACACTATTGGTATTATATAATCTGGTAACTAGCTTTTGGTTTTCATGTAAATTCTTCCTAGTTTCAGATAATCCCAGATTTTTCTCCAAACTTTGGAGATTTTTCTCCAACAGGTTGTCAAAGTTCCAGTGGCGATGTGAAGAAATAGGTACATAATTAGGCACCTTATAGATGATACCTAATTCCTCATGGAGATCATATCAATCTTATTCAATATGTAGACACAGGATATATAAACTCTGTTTCCTTTACCACTGCAATAAAGTACTCAGTAGTGTCATCACTATGAAAAATCTTGTCAGCATTACGAATTTTGTATTCAACAAGAATGCTTTCTGCCATTACTAGCATTTGTTCTCTCTGAGTACAAGTGGCTGTGAGATTAATGCCTCCTTTGTCTTCTCTTTAAAGCCATTATTAGGGGGTGTTATTCAAGCAAATCCCCAATCCTTCCAACTGATTTTCAATTATCTTCTTATGTTCCAAGGGTTTTAGGATATCCAAGACAATTGAGATCAAGCTACATGTTTGTTTCTTTGCAGTGACTTGTTGACTCTATCTTTCCATCCTTGGCATCTTCGATGATACCTGGGAGAGCCAGGAACTCGAGCATGGCATCTTTATATTTGATGGCAGCAGGCACAGTGATCAAAATAGTGAATTCATAGGCTTCCAGTTCAGAATTCACTCCTGATAGATTACTTAGCAGAGCTGACTTCTCCACAGATAGAAACACACAAGCCCAATTCAAGCATTACCTGTCTTGGTCACATCAAAGCCTTCTCCTGACCCACCATCTTTCAGGGTGATGAGTTCTTTTTAAAGCTTAGTAAGGATAGCCTTAAACAGTGCAAGGTGATGTGTATTCCTGTTCTTCTCAATCTGAGCTATCTCTGCTTCACTCTCAGTGATCTTTACTAAGATCCTGCTCATGGTAGAGAAGGCTCTAGGCCCAGCTGGCCTTCACAGTAGCTAGATCCTCTCATGTGCTGACCTCGCCCAGGCCACTGCAAAGCCAAAAATATGTTTTCAATAAAAGAAAAAAGATAGTATAGAGAAGCAGTTCTCAACATACAGGTCACAACTCTTTGTGGGGGAGGAGCTGAACTACCATTTTACAGGGGTCACATATTAGATATCTTACACATCAGAAATTTACATTACAATTCATAACAGTAGAAAAATTACAGTTATGAAGCAGGAATGAATAATTTTATGGTTGTGAGTCACCACAACATGAAGTTATTAAAGGTATTAAAGGGTCTCAGCACTAGAAAGCCTGAGAAGCACTGGAACAGTGTGGATGAAATAAACTAACAGCAGTGTGTCGACATATGGCAGAATTAAACTCAATGTAATTCATCTTTTAAACTGGTTCGGACTTAATGGTGAGGAAAACTGAACATATTTCTTTTGTGCTACTGAGTTTTCATGCATACATAGTCCAAGGATAACTATCAAGGAGAGAGAAAAAGAGAAAGAGAGAATGATGACAGGTGAAAATATAAAAGATAGATAATAGATAAATGGATTTCTTTAAACACACGATAGTGTCATAGAAATATACAAGGAAATGTACATTAGGATTCTGGTTTGGGTTCTTTTTGTTGTTGCTGTTTTGTTTTGTTTCTTTGGACAGTAGTATATCTGTTGCTATTTATGTTTTTATTTCTGATTTGGTGATGTGGCAATTCTTCGAATTTGGCTGTCCTTAAAATTCCATTTCCATAGGCATAGTCCCCTAAAGCTTCTGAATTAATCCACGAGGTAGGCCTAATTTTTCTAATATTGAAATGCAAATCATGTTTCTGGTTTAGCATAAATTAGAAAGTCTTTAAATAAACTAAAGAAAAATGAAAATCATCCCCACCTGCTGTGGAATGGACACTGTATTGTAAATGTTAACCTTTGGTCAGTTGGTGGTATGTGTTAAAATCACAGGCATTGAGAAACATGGCTAGTAGCAGAATGTTTGCATCTCCTCTTTGACCCAATTATAACAGTGTGGGGTCCAACTGCCTGACTTTCACCCTCCAGAGCTTTGCACTGCCGTGTAAAGTAGGACATGCATTAGTATTTACATGCACAGCATTTGAGCAGCGCCTGAACTCCTTTATAGGTTAGCTGCTCTGGGGTCAATGAGCTCTATTAGGACTAGAGCATGGTGGGTCAAAACAGCCTTTTGAAAAAGAGGGAAGAAATGGGCTTTCCCCCCGCCTTTTGTTTGTGTTATGGTCAGTGCCTTTGTACTTATACAATTGTTTTACATGTAGTCCTCATTGATTTTCTAATGGCATACTAAAAACTGGATTCAGTATAAGCTGTATATCCTGGTTTGGTCCATAATTATGGAGGCAGGGAAATTCAGTAAAAGCATTGCAGCCTGTGAATGTTCATGCTATATCATATCATCATATGCCACATGGCAAGAGATGCAGAAGGGGAAAAAGAGAGAAGACAGGAGGTTTGGGAGCAGAGGGTAAAAGTGTCCTAAATCCAAGTATTAATTTATTCATTCAAGATTTAACATAAATTAACTTTCGAGGTGAACATCTTCATTTAGCAATCACTTCTTAAAGGTCTGAACTCCCCACACTGCTACAGTGGAAATTAAATTTCAGGGTGAATTTTAGAAGGTTAATTCAAGGCAGAGTAAATGTCAATTTAACATTGTTGTCTAATGTTATAATTTGAATATGAAATATTCTCCAACAACTCATGTGCTGGACACCTGGTCTCCAGCAGATGACACTATTTTGGGAGATGGTAGAAACTTCACAAGCTATAAAACAGCTTAAAGAAGAAACTGGAAACAGCCCAATTGTCCCTCAATTGAGGAATGGATACAGAAATTGTGGTACATTTATTCAATGGAATACATTCAACACTTAAAAACTAGGAAATCATGAACTCTGCAGGCAAATAGTGGGAACTAGAAAAGATCATCCTGACTGAGGTATCCCAGAAGCAGAAAGACGAACATGGCATATACTCACATCTAAGCAGATACTAGACATATAATATAGGATAAACCTACACAAATCTGTACACCTAAAGAATCTAAGCAAAAAGGAGGATGCTAGGAAAGATGCTCAATCCTCATTCAGAAGGGCAAACAGGGTACACATCTGAAGAGGGATAAAACAGGAAACAGGACAGGAACCTACCACAAAGCCTCTGAAAGACTCTACTCAGTAGGATATTAAAGCAGATGCTGAGACTCATAGTCAAACTTTGGGCAGAGTGCAGGGAATATTATGAAAGAAGGGGGAAATAGAAAGACTTGGAAGTAACAGGAGTTCCACAAGGAGAGCAAGAAAACCAACCAAAAAATCCAGGCCCAGGGTTCTTTTCTGAGACTGATACTCCAACCAACCATGCATGGAGATAACTTTGAACCCCTGCATAGATGTAGCCCATGGAAGCTCAGTGTCCAAGTGTGTTCCCTAGTAATGGGAACAGAGACTGTCTCTGACATGAGCCCAGGGGCTGGCTCTTTGATCACCCCCTCCTGGGGGTTTGGGGGAGCAGCCTTAACAGTCCACAGAGGAAGACAATGCAGCCAGTCCTGATGAGACATGATAGGCTAGGGTCAAATGGAAAGGAAGGAGAATCTCCTCTATTAGTGGACTGGGGGAGGGGCATGGGAGGAGAAGAGGGAAGGAAGGCCAGATTGGGAGGAGAGGGGAGGTTACAGCTAGAATACAAAGTGAATAAATTGTAATAAATAAATGAAACAAAAAGAAGTATACCACTGTGAGTAAAACCTTGATGAATGCACCTGGTGTGTACTTCTTTCCAGTATCGATTTCCCTTCTGCCAAGAGTTAAGCAGCTTTCTCCACACTACAATTATACTGTACCTCAGCCTGGAGCCACACATGAGATAGTCCAGGAATGTGGACTGAGGACTTTGCAACTATGAGCCAAAGCAAAACTGTCACACTTTAACCTCCTGATCGTCACAGTGATGAAAGCACTCTAGCATACCATGCATATATGAAAGAACTTGCTTTTATACATGTTGAAACAGCCTTAAAGAGAAGTTACAAAGCAGAACAGTTACACTAAAAATAAGTTTCTTTATAAGGATTTTAGTCATCATTCAACTAATACTGCATACTGAATATTTAGAAAGATTTCTTTTTCAAATATGCAATCCTTCTAATTTCATCTCATTTATTAAAACAAAACAATTTTAAAAGTCTATAGAACTATTATTTCTTGCCTGTGAATTCTGTCATTTAAAACAGTATTTGATTCCTTCTTTTTAGGACCAGATTACCTTTCTAACATAATAAGGTCTATGTAAAACAACACCTTCACAATAAGTATCTAGTAAAGGGCTGATTGAAGGTGCTCATTTTTGACAGAGACAATGACAAGAGTCAAATGGACACATACTCAAATGTACACAAAGAATGCAGAATTAAAAAAAACTAGAAATTGATTCTAAAAATTCAAAAGATTTTATGCAATTCTAGAAAGGGAGAGAGGTAGGAAAAGGAGAGAAATGAGTATAGACACAGAGGCAGGCTGACAGAAACAAAGAGAAATGGACAGAAGCTTTTCAGTTTCATGAGGTCCCATTTACTGATTGTTGCTCTTAGAGCCTGTACTGTTGGTGTTCTGCTCAGGAAGCTGTCTCCTGTGCCAATGAGTTCAAGGGTATTCCCCACTTTTTCTTCTAAGTGGTTTAGTGTGTCTAGTTTTATGTTGAGGTCTTCGATCCACTTGGACTTTAGTTTTCTGCAGGGTGATAAGTATGGATCTATTTGCATTTTTCTACATGTAGACATCCAGTTAGACCAGCACCATTTGTTGAAGATGATGTCTTTTTTTCCCATTGAATGGATTTGGCATCTTTGTCAAAAATCAGGTGTCCATCAGTGTGTGGATTTATGTCAGGGTTTTCTATTCGATTCCATTGATGCACCAGTCTTTTTCTATGCCAGTACCATGCAGTTTTTGGTATTGTTGCTCTATAGTACAGCTTGAGATCAGGGATGGAGGTACCTCCTGAAGATCTTTTACTGTAGAGAATGGTTTTAGCAATTCTGGGTTTCTTGTTGTTCCATATGAAGGTGAGAAATTTTCTTTCAAGGTCTGTAAAGAATCGTGTCCTCAGAACAAAACGACAGCCTACATATTGGGAAAAGATCTTCGCCAACCCTATATCTGACAGGCATACTGGACATATATATCCAGTATATATAAAGAACTAAAGAAGTTAAACAGCAAAAAAAAAATCAAGTAATCCAATTAAAAAATGGGGTACAGAACTAAACAGAGAATTCTCTGCAGAGGAATATCGAATGGCAGAGGAACACTTAAAGAAATGCTCAACCTTATTAGCCATGAGGGAAATACAAATCAAAACGACCCTAAGATTTCATGTTACACCCATCAGAATGGATGAGATCAAAAACTCAAGAGACAACACATGCTGGAGAGGTTGTGGAGAAAGGGGAACCCTCCTCCACTGCTGGTGGGAATGTAAACATGTACAACCACTCTGGAAATCAATCTGGCGCTTTCTCAGACAACTAGGAATAGCGCTTCCTCAAGATCCAGGTATACCACTCCTAGGCATATATCCAAAAGAGGCTCAAGTACACAAAAAGGACATTTGCTCAACCATGTTTGTAGCAGCTTTATTTGTAATAGCCAGAAGCTGGAAACACTCCAGATGCCCCTCAGTGGAGGAATAGATGCACAAATTGTGGTATATCTACACAATGGAATATTACTCAGCAATAAAAAAAAAAAAGAGGAAATCATGAAATTTGCAGGTAAATGGTGAGATCTGGAAAAGATCATCCTGAGTGAGCTATCCCAGCAGCAGAGGGATGCACATGATATATACTCACTCATATAGACATATAATATAGGATAAACCTACTAAAATCTGAACAGCTAAAGAAACTAATCAAGAGGGAGGACTCTTGCTAAAATGCTCAATTCCTATCCAGAAAGGCAAAGAGGCTGGACATCAGAAGAAGGAGAAAAGAGGGAACTAGTCAGGAGCTTGACACAGAGGAACTCTGAAAGGCTCTGCTCTGCAGACTATCAATGTAGATGCTGAGACTTATGGGCAACCTTTGGGCAGAGTGCAGGGAATCTTAGGAAAGAAGTGGGAAACAGTAAGATCTGGAGAGGACAGGAACTCCATAAGGAGAGCAACAGAACCAAAAAATTTGAGCACAGGGGTCTTTCCTGAGACTGCTATTCCAACCAAGGACTATGCATGGAGATAACCTAAGACCCCTGCACAGATGTAGCGCATGGCAGTTTGGAAGGGGTTGAGGGAGGAGACTACAGGTGGGATATAAAGTGAATAAACTATAACTAATAGAAAAAAAATCCAACTCAGCCATCACATTTAGAATTAGGACATTTGGCATCTTAGTTCCTGACGCCTTCAGTAAAGCAGACACTTCTGACTGATTAGAGTAGAATTGTCAGTCAGTAATGGCCTTTTCCATTGCCTTTCTAAGGCAATTTACTCATGTTTATATGCATTGTCCCTGAATACATTTAATTTTGTAATCTCTGACATAACAGGGCCTTTTTGTTATGCCCAGAGGACACACTAGCCTTCTAAAGACCTTAAGATAGGACACATTCCCAGAACTGTGGGAACTCAGTGGCTTCTCACTATGTAACTGTAGCACGCAGGTGACTCCATTCAAAGGATTATTTTGTGTAGTCTCAGGGTCAACAGCAGAACTTGTAGAGACACTCTAGCAGTAACAGATGACATATTATATGAAGTTCGCTCTCACCTGTCGTAGGGTGAAGTACTATTAGCTGTTTAGCCACCAGATGGACGTTAACGCAAATCTGCTTATAGCACTGTTTTTTAATTATTCCTATAACAATAAAAAAATTGAAGCAGCATGGAAAATCATTTTTAACAAGATAACTTCAAGTCTTTTCAAATCAAGCTTTTAAGAAGAACTCACCCATATACTTATTCTCTCTTCTAGTTACTAAAGAGATTCATACAAAACATTTATTTAAAATCTTAGGTATAAAAATAGAAAGAGAATATTGGGTATAGGTTCAATTCTCAGGAGCTGTCATTAATAAGCGATTAAAATATATGGTATAAATAACGTATAGCCAAAGCTTATAACCAATAAGCCAATAAAATATAGAGTAATTATTCCTTCTCAACTTTCAATGTGTACCAAAATTGTCATTCATGATTGACTATGATACAGTAGGTCCAGAATATGTCTGTAAACAAAGATGAATTGCATGCCACTGGAGAGTGAGGAGAGGTGACTTCTTAGGAGAGTTAGAAGGATCACAGGAAGAGATAGCATTTGTGTCAGGCCTTGATTTGGAAAGGACCTGGCTTGTACTACACAGTGAGTGTCATTTGAGAGGAAAGAGAACTAATAGGAGATGCATAAAACTACACAAAGGCAATTGTGAAAACAAAGTGCCAAGCAAAATGAGCCACTGGTCCGAAGCTTCTGCATCATGTATTTCTTCAGTAAGAACTTTGTTTTAGCACAATAACCTCATAACACGGTGTGAAGTCTGTACTCTACCACAAAGTGACCTTCACACAGTTGATGGGTAGATCTAATTACAGGCTTTATTGGAATAAAGCTATCATGTTTAGCAAAGCTGCATTAAATTTATGTATGATCTAATTGAGTATCATGAGCTTTAAAACAAGTGTGTCTAAGACTATATTCCTCTAGTACTTGCATGTTATAACTCTTGATAATTCTTATAACATGCAATGTAGATATACTTATTTATTTTACACAAGCTTATTTATGTGTTTATTTCAGGGTTTTACTATGTAGACCAAAGTGGCTTGAATTTGAGACACTCTAAAATCAGCTTACAGAGTGCTAGAATTTTTGGAAGGTCCCACCATTCCTTAAATCAGTTTTTAATGTTTCCTGTTGGTCACAGTCACAACGCTCTTTTCCGTGGTGTAAATGCAAAGAGGAATATAATGCACTTTATGTGCTGAGGAATTTAGTTTTACAGCTTAGCAAACAAAAAGCTCTCCTGGTATTTCTTCTACAGAACAATGCTTTTATACTGCACAATAGCTTACAGATAAAAAGTGTTATTGCAGGAACAATATGTTTGTTTTAAATGCGAAGTAGAAATGTAAAGAGAATGAAATTATAAGAAGTAGAGCTAGACCTTTGACAATTACACATTACTCTGTGCCACCAGTTTCCCAGATAAAGACCAGCAAAATGAGAGTGAACAAGAAAAATGATGAGGAATGATGTGAGGCCAAAGTAACACAAAAAATGAAGTATTTCTTAGGCTTGTACAGAGATAACAAGTACCTAGAAAAACCAGAGAGCCACAGCAAATACCTATCTGTAACAATCACATGGAGGATTACTGTTCATCAAAGTCAATGCTTTAAATGGATTAAGCAGTAACTAAAAAGTCTTTGTGGTTTAATAACAATTATATAGTTTGTCTTCATAAACATGTAAAGTACAATTTATAGTTTGTCTCTATAAATACACAAACTATGGATTTCTTAGGCCATAAATGTTCTTACTGACAGGAACTCTGACAATTTTACATCTTCATTGTGTCTGAGATCTCTTCCACAAGCACTCTCTACCCAAGCTAGCAATTTGTGACAGTATATGTTTCTACTTTGGCTCTCCCAAACAAGTTGAGCATGTAAAGCTAGATTGAGTCAATTCTCACTTGAAAAGGGTTTTGACCAGTGTTAATGTGATAGAACTGTGTGTCTATTTTGTATTCAAGTACAACTAATTAACATGAGCAATGAAAGTATCTTCCTTCAACTTGTTTCCTCAGCAAAAGTAATAGGGATCACATAGATAAGCCAAATTATAAAAGAAGCAAATCATGTATTACTGTGCTCCTAACTTATAAGGGTCCATGCTCAGGACAAGAATGAAAGGAGATACAGACTTTCACACCTCGACTTACTTGGAAGATGAAGCAAGTGTGAGATTTACATTTTTGTGTATACTATAGAAAGATAAAAATCTGTTTGCCTTAACTTTCAAGAGTAATTATTTGCAACTAGATTGTTTTAAATAAGATTATCCAACAAAAGATAGTGAACTCAGACAACATTTCTCAACAAGGTTGTAACACTTGTTGAGAAAGAGGATATAGTCTGGCTTTATTTTTATCTCAAGCCAGCAGATCATAGCTCCTGAGTGTGAAATCAGTTTCTCTGTACATGCAGCGTTCTCAGATTAGGCATGTGACTGCCCCATAGAAATATTCCATTTCTCTGAAAGACAGCTGATTGTTTGACAATTTAATATAATTCTGCCAGTACTTGGAGTTCCTGTTAAGTTCTGCAAGTTAACTGGCTCCATCCCAAAAGACAGTACTGACTTCTGATACCAAATGCAAGCCTGGCCTTCTTAAATATCTGATAACTGACTTTAAATTGGGATTCTCCCTTTCTTCATTTCAAATCCTGCTACAGTGGCTTACAGACCTCAGACAAACTTTATTTTTACATTCCATGTAGGAATGTGTCATCTCAGATGTACTGAAAGGAATAAGTATAGTATGGGAAAGGTGCATAGGATGAGGTTGGGGCCAAGGACATATCACGTCGACCTTGCTTCTATTTGTGTCAATGCCCAGTACTTCATATGTGCACCAACCTGGAAGCTTATGAGATCTAGTTAATAATTTTTATAGAAATTAATCTACCTTCTTTTTCATATATCAATCCTCTAATGCCTGAGTCTTTCTAAAAATATCTTCATTTTGAAGCTATCCTGCCCTAACCGTTGTTCCCTCAGTGGTATAAACTCTGAGAGAACGGTTTTATATTACTACTACTCTGAGTAGTAATATAATTTTATACTACTACTGAGTATATAGTACATATGCTGCATACTCTTTATTTGTTAACTTAAGGATATCTATAGTTACTTGGAAAGTGGACATGAATATACCTATAAGGAATGAATAGTTAACTGAGATGTTAAGATGTTAAGATGTTAAGATGGGTGTTAAGTCTGGGGTGAGAGATGCAAGGAAAGAAGGGAATGTTGGAGATTTTTATCACATTACAGCTTAGTGGCCAGCCTCTCTTTTATGAGCCACTGTAGTCCTTCGTCATCTCACATGGTCTTTAGATCCCCATGGATTCTTTAAATTCCTAGTGATCTTTTAATACTTTTTATTTATCTAGAGGTAGATGTAAATAATGGCCCACACCTACAATCAGAAGTAGGAGAAAACACGTATCAGGACAGGAGCCTTCCACTATGGGCCTCTGAAAGTCTGAAAATAAATGAGCACTGCAGATTTGGGATCACCCTTGTCTCCATAATTCAAGTGGAGCCTAGAATATAGTCTGAACCTGTATCAAAACAAAGAAACAAAGAAACAAACAACAAAACAACAAACAACAAAAACCAACTTGGGGCCTTGCTAGAATCTTATCAGATAGAGGATATTTATTTGATTGATCCAACTTAAGCTTTACACAAGTAAAATCATAGTACTCTCGACTTACTAGAATTATTTCCAATGTGCCTCGTTCTGGAACAATTGTGTGGGATAGAAGTGTTACAGGGAAACAAAAGGTCAAAACAACCTTACCTTTCATTTCTATTCTTGATAATCTACTGTAATGATATCTCCATAAAAAAAATTGATTATATATCAATCTTGCATCTCTAAGTAAAAAAAAATATCTACATTTCAAATACTTTCAGCTACTATAGTGGAGCTTGTCTATTACAATGGGTCTTCTCAGTTTGTACTGTTGCATTAAGAAACTACTAGTAGGATATCTTCCAGGAAAGTGGTGTTAGGAATATAAAGGAACTCAACACCTATGAGTGCTTCCTTTGAGTTAGAGATTCTGCTCTGCATTTCTATATCTTCATTATATCCTAATGAAATATCTAAATGAGGACAACATAATCAAGAATGAGGGTTTATTTACTTCGGAATTTTGGGTGTTTATATTCTAATATCAGGCACTGCTGTAGCACTGCTATCTAATTAGAGTCTTTTTAAGTGTGCTATATTGTAGAAGACAACACGATGGCAGTGGAGCACATGGATGAAGCTCATGAGAATGCAGAATCTCATAAAAAGTATATTAGTGCCTTCTGAAGCCTGCTATCCCAGAGAACTGCAGAAACTAATTCTACATCACTAAATCATAGTCCAACATTCCAGTGTACAAACCCTTTGGGAAAAAAAAAAAAAAAAAACATCAAGGCCACAGTAGCATTTACTGTGGATTTGACATTTAATCTTTGTAATAATTCTATACCATAAAAATTGTTCATTCACTTGCAAGAAACCATGATCAGGAAAGTTTTTTCAATATAACTGTGGCTAGACAACATCAGAAGGAGAAAACATGTTTACTCTCATGTGAGAAAATGAGTGATATTGTACTAAACTACATATATGTATGTGTGTGTACATATGACTGACACCCTTATATTTATATACAGATCTATGATTTATACAAACATACACATAAGTCTATGTATATACACATATGTATTTACACACATGCATAGCATCTAGACCGACATGTATGTAAACATGTTTTAAAATAACATATATCAATATACAATATATTTATACATGTGTTTGTATTTTAGTAATTCACTAAGATTGGTGATAAAGAAATCTGAGTTTAACTCCTACAGGTAGAAAGACAGCTCAGCATTTAAGAGCACGTGCTGCTGTTGCAGAGGAGTGAGTTTATGTTCCCAGAATACACATGGTGGTTCATACCTTTACATCCATAACATTCAGTACTCTATTCTGGCCTCTGGGAGCGCCAGTGACACATGTAATGAGCTCACCTACATCAAATAAAAATAACAATCATAAGACGTTTGTTTTAATTTTCTGTCTAGAAGTACTAACTTGACTCAGTTATGAGTGTTCCTGCAAAGAGTCTTTGTTCTTCCTGATTCCAAGATTACATATACGACATCCATTTCATATGAGCTAATAATGCATTAGGAATATAGACAGTATGTATGTGTATGCATAAAAAGAAATTCATTCATTCCTGTACACATTAAGAATGAGGCACTTGGCGGGGCAAGATGGCGGCACCGGGAGGATTCTCATTCTGAGGAGCAGCACAGCAGGATTGGCACAGTGATCAGCAATCAGAACTCACAGCCATAAAACACAAGTGATTGTGTTTCACAGGTGAGAGGATACCCCATGGTGCAGGATTCAATCAACCTTAACTCACCCGGCTAAACCGAGGAAGAGATCCATGTTCCTCCAGGCACTTGGTCGCCAGCCTAGAGCTACACCCCAGCGTGATCAGGTCACGGTCCCAGACTGAACTGTGGGCCCACAACACCACAGACTGGATTTCCCAGTCGAGAGATAACCCCACAGGCAGGAAACGATTGGGACCGACCTCAGGTTACCGAGACATCCCCTGGAAAAGACTCGGGTTCCGTGGGCACCCCAAGAGCCAGCCCGGACCCAGAGCCGGGACTCAGGCGCCTGCACAGAGCTCTGCCTGCACGCCTGATTTGCTGCCTCAGATAGAACTGTGGGCACCAGGCACCAGGCACCAGAGACTGCTTTTCACTGGCAGGTGCAAACCCACAGGGGGGGAAAAGGCTGGTCTGATCTCAGAGCACCCAGCCAACACCCCCACCCCGAAAAAGACTAGGGAAAATTACCCAGTTTAGGCAGCAGCGAAGGCTCCCAATGGCCAGAAAGGCTGAGCCACAAGCGGGCATCTGTGCATGTGGGTTCTACTCGCCACCCCAGACAGAACAGTGGTCCCCAAAGCAAAGACTGGGTGTCTCTGGCAGGAGGAAACCCCCCGCGGAGGGGATCATCAGGTCTAACGCTTAGGACACCCAGCACCAAAACACTTCCTGGATTCACTCAGACTCTAGACTCTAATGCAGGCAGGAGCGCTGTGCTCTGCCGCCATTATTGAGTTCCCCTAGGGCACTGGGACACACAGCTTCATCCTCAGACCTACAAAAGCCAGAGAGCCATTACAGCAGCCCTCAGATACTGTACCAAGGATCAACCAGCTATCCCTGGCTAGACTGTCAAAACTGTGGGAATCCCTGGTCCTTCAAGAGGGCTGCACCCACAGCATCTGGACCAGAGCAGTGCCTGCAGCCGCCATCCCAGACAGGGACACACAGCTTCTGGTCCAGAGTGAGGCACCCAGCCTCCAGACCAGAGCAGCGCCCCAGGCGCTAACTCAACCTAGGTGCACATTCTCCAGGTCCAGAGCAGAGCAATCAGCCTCTGGCCCAGAGACTTGCTGAGTGCACCTCTCACTTTCCCAGACAGAGCTGTGAGCCCCAGGATAACAGACTGAGTTTCCCTGTTGGGAGAAAACCCCACAGCTAGGGAATCAGCAGGTTCTTCAAGAGGACTGTACATGGAAATTTAGTGAGCAGCAGCACACTAAATTTATAACAAGAAACCCAGCAGTGGGGCAGCTGTCTTGAGAAATTCTATGGGTAAGAGGAGATCCCCCCCCCTGCCTAACATAGACCACAGCTACTACTCAGGGCTATAAACCTGAGGTGAGCAATGGCAACTCCTGAGAAACACTGGCCATACAGTGACCATAACCAAAAAGCAGAGAAGGAGTCCTTCAGGAAAAATCATCTGCCAGCCAAGGGGATACTCCCTACCTCAGGACTCCAGGAAGCACAGAAACTAACAGCCAACACCTAAATCAGCCCAATGGGTAGAGGTCAGCGTAAAAGGTCAACCAACAAAAGACAGAGCAATATGGCATCTCCAGAACCCACCCATCCAGGGGCAAACAGCCCTGAACAATGTAGCATAAAAGAAAATCAAGAAGAGGACCTTACATCTATGTTGATGAAGAGGATAAAAGAGGAAACAAATAAAATACGTAAAGAATTAGAGGAAGATTAAACCAAACAGATCATGGCTATTCGTAAAGAAATGGAGGAAGATAAAGACAAGCAGATTATGGCCATCCATGAAGAAATACGGGAAGATGCACCCAAACAGCTTGTGGCCTTCAGAGAAGAAATAACTAAATCACTGAAAGAAATAAAAGAGACAGAGTTGAAGGAACTAAAAGAAAAAGAGGAAAATACAAGCAGACAGGTGAAGGAAGTAAACAAAACAACTCAAGACCTGAAGATAGAACTAGAAAAATTAAAGAAAACACAAATGGAGGAAATAATGGAGAGGAAGAATTTAGGGAAGAAAACAGGAACTACAGAGGTAAGCATAACCAACAGAATACAAGAAATGGAAGAAAGAATCTCAGCTGTAGAAGATACAATGGAAGAAATCGATGTATCTGTCAAAGAAAATGTTAAATCCAAAAAATTCCTGACATAGACCGTCCAAGAAATCCAAGACAATATGAAAAGACAAAACCTAAGAATAATAGGAATACAGGAAAAAGAAGAATCCCTTCTCCAAGGCCAAGAAAATATTTTCAACAAAATCATTGAAGAGAATTTCCCCAAGTTAAAGGAGAAGCCAATAAGGATACATGAGGCCTACAGAACACCCAACAAATTTGACCAGAAAAGAAAATCCTCCCGCCACATAATAATCAAAACAGTAAGTATACAGAACAAAGAAAAAATACTAAAAGCTTCAAGGGAAAAAGGCCAAGTAACATATAATGGCAAACCCATTAGAATCACACCTGACTTTTCAACAGAAACTATGAAAGCCAGAAGGGCCTGGGCGGATATCATGCAGACCCTAAGAGAACACAGATGTCAGCCCAAGCTACTATACCCTGCAAAACTCTCAGTCCTCATAGACGGAGAAAACAAGATATTCAATGACAAAAACAAATTTCAACAATACCTACACACAAATCCAGCATTACAGAAGACACTGGAAGGGAAAATACAACCCAAGAAAATTAGCTTCTGTCAAGAAAACACAGGAAATAATTAACCTTACTACAGTAAAACAAAAGCAACGAAGCACACAACCTTATGAACACAGCCAACATGAAAATCAAAGGATCTAGCAGCCACTGGTCATTAATCTCTCTCAACATCAATGGACTCAACTCTCCAGTAAAATGACACAGATTAACAGAATGGATACGTAAACAAAACCCAGCAATCTGTTGCATACAAGAAACACACCTAAGACACAAAGATAGACATTACCTGAGGGTAAAAGGTTGGAAGACGACTTTCCAAGCAAATGGACCCAAGAAACAAGCAGGAGTAGCCATTCTAATATCTGATAAAATAGACTTTCAACCAAAATTAATAAAAAGAGATGAGGAAGGACACTTCATACTCATCAAGGGAAAATTCCACCAGGATGACATCACAATCCTGAACATCTATGCCCCAAATACAAGAGCACCCACATTTATAAAAGTAACATTGATAAAATTTAAACCACATATAGATCCCCACACATTAATAGTGGGAGACTTCAACACCCCACTCTCAAAAAAGGACAGGTCAACAAAACAGAAATTAAACAAAGAAACAATGTCTCTGACAGAGGTCATGAATCAAATAGACCTCACAGACATTTACAGAACTTTACTCCCAAACACAAAAGAATTTACCTTCTTCTCAGCACCTCATGGAACCTTCTCCAAAATAGACCATATAGTTGGTCACAAAGCAAGCCTCAACAGATACAAGAAGATTGAAATAATCCCTTGTATCTTGTCTGATCACCGTGGAATAAAGCTGGACCTCAACAATAACAGTAATAGCAAAAAGCCTACACACACATGGAAACTGAACAACTTGTTACTAAATGACAGCTGGGTCAGGGAAGAAATAAAGAAAGAAATTAAAGTCTTTCTAGAAATCAATGAAAATGAAGACACAACATACCCCAACTTGTGGGACACAATGAAAGCAATGCTAAGAGGAAAGTTCATAGCACTAAGTGCCTTCAAGAAGAAATTCGAGACAGCTCATTCAAGCAACTTAATGGCCCACTTAAAAACCCTAGAAAAAGAAGAAGCAGACATACCATGAAGGAGTAGACGGCTGGAAATAATCAAACTCAGGGCTGAAATCAATCAATTGGAAACAAATAAAACAATTCAAAGAATCAATTAAACCAAGAGCTGGTTCTTTGAGAAAATCAGCAAGATCGACAAACCCTTAGCCAAGCTAACTAAAAGGCAGAGAGACACCACCCAAATCAACAAAATCAGAAATGAAAAGGGGGACATAACTACAGACACTCAGGAAATCCAAACAATCATTAGACTTACTTCAAAAGTCTCTACTCAACAAAATTTGAAAACCTAAATGAAATGGACAATTTTCTTGATCAATTTGACTTACCAAAGCTGAATCAGGACCAGGTAAATCAATTAAATAGTCCTATATCCCCCAAAGAAATAGAAGCAGTCATCAAAAGTCTCCCATCCAAAAGAAGCCCAGGACCAGATGGCTTCAGCGCAGAATTCTATCAGACCTTCAAAGAAGAGCTAACTCAAATTCTCTTCAAACTATTCCACAAAATAGAAACAGAAGGAACATTACCAAACTCATTCTATGAAGCCACAGTCACCTTGGTACCTAAACCTCACAAAGACTCAACAAAGAAAGAGAATTTCAGGCCAATCTCCCTTATGAACATTGATGCAAAAATACTTAACAAAATACTTGCAAACTGAATCCAAGAACACATCAAAGATATTATCCACTATGACCAAGTAGGCTTCATCCCAGGTATGCAGGGGTGGTTCAATATACGGAAATCCATCAATGTGATCCACCATATTAACATACTGAAAGAAAAAAACCACATGATAATCTCCCTAGATGCTGAAAAAGCATTTGACAAAATCCAACATCCATTCATGTTTAAAGTACTGGAGAGATCAGGTATACAAGGCACATATCTAAACATAGTAAAGGCGATATACAGCAAGTCTATAGCCAACATCAAACTGAACAGAGAGAAACTTAAAGCAATGGCACTGAAATCAGGGACAAGACAAGGCTGCCCACTCTCTCCATATCTCTTCAACATAGTGCTGGAAGTCCTTGCTAGAGCAATAAGACAGTTGAAGGAGATCAAGGGGATACAGATGGGAAAGGAAGAAGTCAAATTATCACTATTTGCAGATGATATGATAGTATACATGAGTGACCCCAAAAACTCCACCAGGGAACTCCTATAGCTGATAAACATCTCAGCAAAGTGGCTGGACAAACTTAACTCAAAAAAATCAGTAGCACTCCTGTATACAAAAGACAAAAGGGCTGAGAAAGAAATTAGGGAAACAACACCCTTCATAATAGCCACAAATGACATAAAGTACCTTGGTGTAACCCTAACCAAGCAAGTCAAAGACTTGTATGAAAAAAAAATTTCAACTCTCTGAAGAAAGAATTAGAAGAAGATGGAAAGATCTCCCATGCTCATGGCTCGGCAGGATTAACATAGTAAAAATGGCCATCTTACCAAAAGCAATCAGCAGATTCAATGCAATTCCCATTAAATTGCCAACACAATTCTTTACAGACCTGGAAAGAAAAATTCTCAACTTCGTATGGAATAACAAGAAAACGAGAATTGCTAATACAATCCTCTACAATATAAGATCTTCTGGAGGTATCTCCATCCCTGATCTCAAGCTGTACTATAGAGCAATAGTTATAAAAACTGCATGGTACTGGCATAGAAACAGAATGGTGGATCAATGGAATCGAACAGAAGACCCAGAAATAAACCCACACACTTACAGACACCTGTTTTTTGACAAAGATGCCAAAACCATACAATGGAAAAAAGATAGCATCTTCAACAAATGGTACTGTTTCAACTGGATGTCTACATGTAGAAAAATGAAAATAGATCCATACTTATCACCCTGCACAAAACTGAAGTCCAAGTGGATCAAAGACCTCAACATAAAACCAGACACATTAAA